>NW_026557272.1:0-25581 GCF_029017545.1 Prosopis cineraria | reverse complement strand
TGTACTAATAGTCCTAAGTCCAATGAATATGGTTTGGGTGTTAGGAAAGGCTATTGGCATTTGTTTTGGGTTTTGGACATTCTTTTAATGTGAAAAGTTGTGAAAAATGGTAAAAGTGTGTTTTGTTGATCCCTGATTTTAATGATTACAAAATAAGAGAAGTTTTTGTTGACAAGTTTAAAAATTCAAAAATAATAGCTCATAAAGGAATTAATCAACGTAGATTAAATTTCTATATCTCATATAGAATTCCTTGTTCTTGAATACTTGCCTTATTCCCAAATAGGTAGCAACACATAAAATCTTCTTTAATCTTCTTACTTCGTGTTTTCACAAAAGATTAAGTATTTGATTTAATCTTATACTCTTAAAGACCTTTGTATTCCTTAAAAGGTGTCTCAAGCGTTCCTAGAATCAAAATCTCAATATCTGAGTGCCTTTATTTCATTTTTTGATCAATGGTCCTTATTTAGAAATAGTGACCTTATTCGGAATAGTTTATTCCTAAGTAAGTCTTCCTTATTTCCAAGTATTATCTATTTTGCCTATTCAGGAATAACTTATTTCGAAATATCAACCCTTATTTTGGAATAGTGATATGATCTTCATAAGTTTATATACGTTGATTCTTTCTGAACTTTAGCTTGTTCGACAATAGTCTGGTCAAGAATAGCTTATTTGGGAATAGCTCTTCTTATTCCTAAATAGAGTCCTTCAAATTATCATCTTGTAACTCTCTTTCAATAGATACTATTTACTTTGAAATAAGCTCTCTGCATTTACATTTCATATGTTCTTCTTTATTCCTAAATGGCCTTGCTTATTCCGAAACAAACACACTCATTCCTACTCTGTTTCGTGTGAGAAAAATAGGGGTTCTTTGAAACTTTTTTTGAACTATTTCCTTTTGTATTTTGAGTGCCATATTGATCATATAATATCTCAAAAATCATTCTAAACACATTCTTGGGATAAGTTGAGCTTAGATTCATCTTACCCATAAAATCCTTATTCCTAAACAGCTTCTCTTTTCTGAAATAGTATTTTACCTACCTTATTAGAACATTTAATAAGTGGCGTTACTTTCCTTACTTGCTGTAATAGAGAAAGCTTCATCGAAAAGCACTATTCCATTGTCTCAATTCAGTAATTGTTTAGACATCTCAAAGAAAAGAAGTTGTTGACTCTAACGGCTATATTCATGAGAGTAACGAATCCATTACGAGCTTCAACTTTAAATGCATATATTTATGAAGACGGAAAAGACGAATGAATATGAGAAAACTCAAGTCATTCATATTTATTGTTCACCAACTTTCTGAGTTTATATTTATTTCCAGTGAGCTTCATTGATTATATATCAACTCTAAGCGAGAGTATTTAATAGTTATTGTTCACTTTTAAACATACTCTGTTTGCCTTTGTTTTACTGATTAATAACAGAGCAACTCAAACTTAGGGAGTTTAAGTGAGTTACTTCATTACGTTTGTAAGGGGGAGTAATTTAGACTTAAGTTGAAGTCTAGGATTATACTGAGGCTATCAAGAGCCCGGATTAATCTTGGTGAAGTTAGTGGAGAAATCTCAAGGAGGACTTGAGGACTGGACGTAGGCTCAAGTGGTTAGAGCTGAATTAAGATAAATATCTAAGCAAGCTCATCCTCTTTTATCTTCTCTCTGTTTGGTAATATCTCTCTAAACTCTTCTTATTTTAGTTATCATTTGTTAAATTTTTATAAAGCCTAATTCACCCTTTCTTGGCCAGATTTTTATGTTTGGGTGTCTAACTTCTTGGTATGATTGGTTTAAGTAGTGAAACCCATGCCATTAGCTTTTCGTAGACACCTAGATCATGACATTCAGACGTCGGATGAAAATTTAGGGCAAGCTGAAAGTTGCCCAATTCTATTATCAAATGACAACAAAATTTACTATAAAAAACATGCAACATGCTGTGGCGTAAGGTGCATGAGCCATGGTGCATCGCTCTATTTTTTAGCAAACTTGATGTTTTTCAATTGTTTTCAATTTCTTTCACTCCTTGGAGGTGTCCCATACTTTTGTAACTTGTTTTTCTCTAATTAAAGAGTTTATGAATGGTTTTGACTCATTTCAACTTGTAAAAGCTTGGGATCCTTTGATTTGAAATTAAAAACTCAATTTATGGTTTTTATGATGATTAGATAAGGTGGATGTTTCACCTTGGGGTGGCCTTGATAGTGAAAAAGCTGAGGGAAGAAAGTAAGGTGAATAAACCCTTGGTGATTGTTTTGATGGAGACAAGGTTGGTGAAGGAGAGAATGGCTAAGTTGAAAAAGAAATACAGGATGGAAGAAAATTTTATGTAGATCTAATGGGAAGAAGTGGTGGTTTGGCACTTTGGTGGACTAATGATGTGGTGATTAATGTTTGGCATCATTCAAAGAATATTATCCATGTAAGTATGCATTCAAATTCTCTAAAAGTCCCTTAATATGTTACTTTTGTCTATGGAGCTCCAAGAGTTGAGGATAAGGAAAGAGTATAGGAGAAAATGAGAAATACAGAAGCTAGTATAAAGGGTTTGTGGGTTTGTATGGGAGATTTTAAATGATATTGTGTCTAGAATAGAGAAGTTGGGGGAGAGATTGATAGATTTAAGAAGAATTCTTAGTTTTTAAAATATGCTAGGTCATTGTGGCTTGATGGATTTGGGATATAAAAGGGCTGATTTTACTAAGTGTAATGGTAGGATAGATGCAGATCATGTCAAGGAAAGGTTGGATAGAGCTGTGGAAAATATTGATTTTAGAGAAGATTTTCATAATGAAATAATGATGCATATTGAGCCTATGGGATCTGATCCTCACATGTTATTTGTTTATTATGATTTTAACCATGTTAAAATGCCTAGGTTATTCAAGTTTGAGGCTATATGGGTTAAGCATCATGATGTTCTGGAAGTAGTAAGAAAAGGATGGAGAGTGGGAGTGGGTTGGCATGATGATAAGGTGGTTGAATTGACATGGAGATTGATTAATTATAGAAAGTATCTAGTTGATTGGGCGAAAAGTGTTCCTAAATGCCAAAGTTCTCATTAAGAAATTAACTTTGAAGATGAAGGAATGTAGAAGGGGGTACTAAATGAAGCTAGGAAAGTTGAGGCTATGGATTTTGTGCAGTAGATTAAAGAGGCATGGGATCAAGAAGAATGAAATACTAGGTTCTTCTATGTAAGCACAGTATAAAGAAGTATGAGAAATAAAGTGCTTGGGGTAAAGGCAAGTGATGGAAATTGGCTTTTGTAGGAGAAGCAAATTAATGAGGCTTTTATTATCTTCTACAATAGTCTTTTTGCTTCTGATAAGGTAAGTTGTAAGGAAGATGCTTTGAAATATGTGGAAAAATTAGTGACTAGTAATGAAGATAGGATGTTGGAGAGTGCAGTAATAATAAAGGAAATTAAAAGGGTTGTGTTTTAGCTTAAAGGTAATAAAGCATTAGGTCTTGATGGTTTGTTTTTTTTGTTTTTTATCATTTTGCTTGGGGTGAAGTTAGTGGTGAGGTAATGATGATGGTTCAAGATTCTTTTTTGTGAATAAAATTAGCCTACAAGCTATAAATGACATAAATGTGGTCCTAATTTTGAAGGTGAATAAGGAAGAGAATGTGGGGCAATATGGACCTATTGGATTATGCAATTTTATGTATAAAATTATCTTAAAAATTATGGTGAATAGAATGAAGGAATTGAACACTAGAATCATTTCCAGTAATTAAAGGGCATTTGTGGCTGATAGGTTGCTTCAAGATTATATATTAATTGCACACGAGGCCTTTCATTATCTAAAAAATAAGAAGAAGGGTAAAAAGGTGATCATAGGCTTAAGTGGTGTTTCATTGACAATGTTATGAGAAGAATGGGATTTAGTAAGGTTTGGATAGCCTAGATAATGGAATGCATTAAATTTGTTAGTTTGAATTTGGTGGTCGCAGGGAAAAATTGCCTCAATTGAGATAGGAAGAGGTATTAGGCAGGGAGACACTTAATCTCCCTACCTTTTCATTAAGGCTATAGATGTTTTGTCCGAAAGAATTAATTGGCATATAGAGAGAGGGAAGTTGCAGGGTGTGAAGCCAGATCTGAAATGCCCAATGTTGTCTCATTGCTTCTTTGTTGATGATGCTTTAGTGTTTATCAATGAGAGTAAGAAGAATTGCAAAAATTTGAAGCAAATTTTAGATGATTATTGCAATGCTTCAGGTCAAACTATTAATCTTGATAAATCTTGTAATTTTTTCTCTGTTAATGCTGATGATATGCTAAAAGAAGATATTTTTAGGGCTTTGGGAATTAAGTCATGTGATGACCTTAGGAAATATTTGGCCTTGCCTATGATCTGGGGGAGATCAAAAGCTAAATCTTTGGCTTTTGTAAAAAAAAAAATTTGGTATGATGTTGCAAGGTTAGAAGCAAAGAGCTGTGACTTTTACAGGTAGAGAAATTATGGTGATGGCAATAGCTAATGCCATCCCAATATTTCCAATGTCAAGTTTTAAATTCCCAAGGAAAGTGTGTAGTGAGTTTGATAGTATGATTTTAAAGTTTTGGGTGGCACAGCAAGGGCAAGAAGGGAGGATAAATTGGAAAGCATGGAAGTCATTGTGCATCTTTAAGGGGGAAGGAGATTTGGGCTTTCATGATTTTAAGCTATTCAATAATTCTTTGCTTGTTAAGACAGCTTGGAGATTGTTACAAAATCTTAAGGAATTATGGTGCAGGATATTAAAAGGTTTGTATTTTCCTAAAAGTGATTTTATGTAGGTAAAGAAAGGAAGCAATGCTTCTTAGGGATGGTTGAGTATTTTGAAAGGAAGAGAGGTGATTGAAGGAGACCTTTGTTGGAGAATTAATAAGGGAGAAAAGGTGAATGTTTTTGGTGATAAGTGGATTCCAATGGTTAAAGGGATGTGTTTAGCTGATAGACCTTTGATAGATGATATAGAGAAGTTGAAGGTAAAAGACATTATTAGTAAAGGCTGTTGGGACTTAGAGATGATTGATGGAGTGATTAATGATAAGGAGATGGAGTAGATTAGAGTTATTAGATTACCTGCGGTAGTGGGAGAGATAGGTTAATTTGGTTAAGAAGCAAAGATAGGAGCTATTCTATAAAATAGCGTTGTAAAGTTGCAAAAGAAATATGGGTAAGAGTAATATTAAAGACCCTAGAAGCTCATACAGAGTGCTAAAGAAGCTATGGGAAGGTATTTGGCACATTAAAATGCCACATAAGATTGTGCATTTTATCTAAAGGACTATTATTGGTGTTGTTACAACTAATGCAGCCTTATTTAAGAAAAAGTGTGCAATTTTTGATGTATGTAGTATGTGTAACTCTTAAGAGGAAACCATTGAGCATTTGATGTTTTTATGTCCATGGGTCAAATATTGCTAGTTTGGATCTCCATTTGTAGCAAAATTTAGTAGGATTTTGGAGGACTGGTTGTCTGAAAGATGTAGTAGTGATCATTATGTTGTGGCAAATTTTGCTGCTATATATTAGATGATATAGAAGGCAAGATATGAGTTTGTGTTTGAAAATATATCTATGAATGCTGAGATTCATTTGATGAAAGCTATAGGCTTGGTGAATTAATATTAGAGTAGTTTGGAAAGGAAAAATAAGATGGAGTTTAATGAGTTGAAGGCTAATATAGAGATATATATATGTATATATATCGGAGAAAACCTAAGGAAGGTATGGTAAAGGTGAATTTTGATGGGGCATTTTGTGGAAAGAGTAAATCTATAGCTATTGGTTTTTTGGGAAGGGATTGTGATGGGCATTATATGGGAGATAGTGGGATAAAGGTGGATGCAGATTCTGCTTTTATGACAGAATGCTTGGCCCTTGTTGAAGCATTGAACTTGAGGGACATTTTTAGTGATGAGATGATAATGTTTGAAACCAACTGTCAACAACTATTCAAAAGGGTGAAGGAAGAAGATATGAAAGGCTATGACTGGAAGTGTGAAGATCTTTTGCTAAAGTGTTTGAAGTTGAAGAAGTCTAATGGCAACTGGTTCATGTCTTTAGTGTCTAGCAAAAGGCAATAAAGCTACTGATCATATTGCAGCCAAGGTTATGAGGGGTATGGTACCGCAAGGATGGCTTTGTAAGCCACCATCCTCTCTTCTGTCTATTTTGTTATAGGACTTGTTTGGCTTAAATGATGAGGTGGAGAAAAAGAAGGGTATTGGATAGCTAATTGTATTTTTGTGTTGTTGTTTGTTTACTTTCTATTTTGAATAGGTTGTATGGTAGGTTTATTGCTTTCTGATTAGTGAGTGTGATACTTTTTTGATAATTAATAAAATGGTTTCTTTTTGCTAAAAAAAAGTATAATCATGACAATGTGATGCATTAAAAATCAAAATTATATTATTAGCCCTATACTTGGGATCATATAGTAACAATAAATGTATTAGTCCAATAAGCCTGCATATCAAATGATGCTTAGGCTAGAGAGTCCTAGGAAGAGGTGTATGTCTCTTGTAGCTTTTGTTTGGGTGAAGGAAAACGTGAGAAGAAAATAAAGAGAAAAAACTAAAAAGAAAAATTTTCAAAAATAAATTTTTCTATTATTTTTAAGAATTTTTTATCCTAATTTTCTCTCCTCTCTATTTTTTACCTTATCCAAATGGAGGGGTACTGTCTTTCTTGGGTTATACTAGAGTTGCAGCTAAAAATGTTTTATGAAGAGAATTGTGTGAGATTGAAATATTAATAACCAAGGGAATATCCAAAAACAATTTTTGTATGAACAAAGAAAAAATCATTTGCATAGTTGAGCCAAAAATCAAAATAGTTTTCAAAAAATTGGACACATTTGACCTAAAGTTAAAAACATTTTAAAAATCTTAAAAATTAAACCATTCTAAAAGCCAACTTTATAATTTAATTTGGAACTTGACAAGTATATGACATTAATTGAGGCCATTTTTCTGTGAAGGTGCGTTGGCAATTATAGATATTTTTGAGTCTACTCATGCCTTATATAATCAAAATCTATATATATTTGATAAGTTATAAAAGTATAATTTATAATGTTGTTGATTTATGATCATTTTATGCTATTTTATTAATAGCCAAATATATTGTAAATATATATATATATATATATATATATATTATAGGGATAATTTCATTAAAGGATCAGGAATGTGATATTATTATAAATGTGATCCAAATAAATTTGAAATTTCACTATACGGATTTGGACTTAAATTGAAATTAGAATGTAAGACAAAATGAATGAAATAATCTTTTTGAGTTAAAATCTTTATTTTACATGTTAATTCTCTAACATTACTTGATAACTTGTTAACTCAATTACTATACTTGTTGCATGCGTAATGTTACTTGTTAATTCCATATATTTATTTTTAAACACTTATCATATCTTAAAAAGAGTTTGACATTTTTCCCTATTTTATATGTTCAATTTTTTTTGGGAGAAAAAAAGCTATCATTTTTTTATCAAGTAATCAATAAATCTTGTGATATTTAAATATATTGTATGAAAATTTAAAATAATTCTCCCTACTTTTTTAAAAGGTAAAAATTAATCATTTGATTCTTATAATTTTGACCCAATTGTAACTCATTTCCTAAACTTTAACTTATTGTAACTCAGTCCTTATAGTTTAAACTCGATTGTAACTCTGCCCTTGACCTTTGCCTATTGCAATTTAGTCCCTATCATTTCAACTACTTGAATATTGGTCTCTATATTTTAAAAAAGAGTTAATGAGCAAAATGGACCCTAAAGTATTGCTTGAAAAGTGCCCTATACATTGAACTCTTAAAATATGTAAAATAAACCATAAACTTTTAAATTTATAGCAAATTAAACCCCACCATTGTCTTTTTGTTAACACCGTTATTGTCCACTATGGGCCCTAGTCAAATGCTAATGTGACAGTCCCTTGTTGATATCTCGTTTGTTAATTAGAGCCATAAATACTAAACTTTTATATGAGTAGCATCTTGGACCCTAAACTTTAAAATTTTAAGCAAATTATTCCTACTATTTATGTATAGAATGTTGACTATTATGTAGACTAAATTAGCCTCAACGTGGTCCGCTAAGGTGAACATATCATTGGCCATGGCGAACAATCCATAATTACATGAAATGACATTTTTGCCCTTTTCTTTACAATGTTTGCCAAATGATTAGTATCTCATGCTTCTGTATACTCTATAATTCTAATTTAGTCTTCTTTTGCATAATGTTTATTAATTTAATGGTAAAAATGTGGGATCCTATTTGAAAAGAAGTTTAAGTATTAAGAAATTTTATAAATGATAGATGTGAAAGCCAATGATTTTATTAACAAATTTAAAACCCAAATTAACTGGTTAACTCAAATCCTCTGGTATTTAAACTTCTTTTCTAATGGGATCATAAGTTTTTACCATTAAATAAATAAATATTATTCAAAATAAAACTAAATCAGAGTTATAGAGTATACGAAAGTTTGAAATGCCAATCGTTTATAAAACATTGCAAAAAATATCATTTCACAAAATTATAGATCGTTCACCACGGCCAATGATACATTCACCATAGTTGACCACGCTAAGGGTAATTTAGCTTACATGGTAGTCAATTTCTATACAAAAATGGTGCGATAATTTTCTCAAAATTTCAAAGTGTAGAGTTTAGGACACTACTTGCGTAATAGTTTAGGATCTATGGCGCTAATTAACAAATGACATATTAGCAAGGGACTACTACATCAACATTTGATTGAGCCCCATGGTGGATGTCGCACCCAGAAAATGCGACACGAACAGTGCAAGAGTGGAGGTTCTGACCTTCGGAGGAAGACCAAAGAAATGGGAGTCGCCACCAAGATTTTGAGAAAAATCTTAGGAAACTATTTAAAGGAGGATAAGGGTGGTCTGCAAAAATAAAAAATAGGTTCGAGAGTTGATTGAGTGTGGAGAAGGTGTTAGGCACCCCACAACACCTGTTCGTGAGAACGATTACCTGAAGTTTGTTGTACTATATTAATATGATTTTAAAATTATTTTAATTATCTCCTTTATGTGTTTGAAAAATGATAAGAATTAAGTGAGAAATATTTATTTATTTACAAAGGAGGACTTAACTCAAAATCTAACTTTGAGGCCTACGTACCCTGTGATGAGGATCAAAGTCCACGTAGTTCGGGCTTGGTAATTGTTTGTCAAAATATATTTTTTTAAGAGAAATTAACTAAAAATAATTCACCATTTTGCAAATAAAACAATTTCTGAAATTTTGATATATGTGTTTTAAATTGCAAAAAGTGATTTAATTTTAATTATTTTCTCTATTTTAAAATTTTGGAATAAAGAAGGAAAATGGTTTAAAATTATTTTTTTTATGTTTTATGATTGAAAATTTTAACTGTTATACCTGCAGAGCTTTATTGGTTCATACGGTAATGCAGTTGTTTTAAATATCTGCGAAGATTCTGAAATCTCACACGATAAAAGAATTTAGCAATTTAATTTATTTACATTTTTAAGTGTTAGTAATAGTTGGTTTAAGTATGTATGTATGTGTTTTAAAGACTGTTAATCGTCATACTTGCAAAGCCTTATTGGCTTTTATGGTAATATGATTATCCTAAATATCTGTGGAGATTTTAAAATCTCACACGATAAAAGAATTTAATTTATTTAATTAGATTTTTAATGTAATTAATTTGATATATAATTTATATATATATATATATATATATATTAAAAACTTAATCGTTATATCTGCAGAGTCTTATTGACTCATACGATAATACAATTATCTTAAAAGTCTACAGAGATTTAAAAATCTCACATGACTAAAAAATATAATCGATAAATATAATTACAATTTAAATACATTAATTTGATTAATTAATTTTCTAAATTGTATTATATGATTATTTGCAAAAATCATTTATTTATTATAGAAATTGAGAATCACTATATCTGCGATGACTTATTATCCCACACGATAATGTGATTAATTTAAACCCCTACAAAGATTCTGAAAATCTCACATGAAACTTAAATAAATTATTTAGATTATAAAAGATAGTTAGTTGTAATGAAGGGCCTTTGGAACCCATATAAATACGTACAAGATTGATCCTCACACCCATAATACCTTGTTGATTTATACTGTATGAAATCATTTTAATTAATTATGGAGACTCAACCAATTTATTTGAAACATTTGAAACTATGTCTATTAAACACATATGGTCACATTTATGTAGATTTGAATTTTAATTGTTAAGCAGCTTAGCAATCTTTATAATTATGACTCAAGGAACAACCAGGTGCAATTTAAAAAAATGCATTCTCCTTAAGCTACTAAGGACATAAGTAACTGCAGCTAAGATCGTTCAAACAATATAAACTGAAACTTCTAAAATTAGTCACAAAGGGTAATTCCTAAAAAAACCTGTAATGTTGTACGGCAAGTATATACTCTGACCTTTTGGGAGAATGAGTTCAAACCACACCTTATTATTTAAAGCCGAGCACATCTAAGTTAAAACCATGAGCTTCAAGTTTTATTACCTAAATATTTCCATGTAACATTTTGATTGTTAAAAAAAAAAACAGCACGATTTATAACTTCTTAAAAATCTCCAAGGTAACCAAATCATGAAACAAGCATACTAATGATTTTGAATATTCAAACTCATGATATAGGATTAGATTTCAGCATCATACATCTACTAATTTCAGATGTGCATACTTTCTTGTGTCGCGTTTTTGTTAGCATCTTAAACACAACCCACGAACATACATGATTCATGTAAACCCAAAGTAATCAGCTAACAGAATAGGATCATCAGGCTTACAACAAGCAAACTAAGCAAACATTCAAAAAAATGGTTTCAGCCTTTCAATCCATACAACTCTGAATAAAACAAACACCCTCCAAATCAGATTTCATGGAGTAGAACCTGAAGTGGAATCAGAAGGCAGAACGAAAATTTAAATAAAAAAATGAAAGAATTCTCAAACCTATCAGTTCTTGATCCTTCAAAAATCCTCTTCTTCCTCGATCCTTCTCGTCTTCTCTCCCCAAGTAGAAGCAAAATCTCCAATCCCCGGTTCCTTCTTTAATTATCTTAAATCAAGATAAGTAAATTTTAATGTATTACTAATATTTATAATAAGAGTTTATTATAGAATAAATAATTTATAAAAGATTCACATATTTTAATTTAATTAAAAATAAACACCCTAAATTTATAATGTTAAGTGCTCCCTCAGTTCAAAAATGTAAGGCATTTTTAATCGAATCTCACCCCAGCAAAGTAATTACTTACTTTCAAACTAACCCTATCTTTTCATATTTACCCCTATTAAATACCCTACAATAAATATAAAATCATTAATTAATAATGGCACTTTTTGAAAAAAAGGATAATGATTACACCTCAAAAGATTAAAAATGTTTTATATTTTTAAACATTCAGCTTTTCAAAAAATATTTTATATTTTTGAATAGAGAGAGTATATAAGTTCTTTTTTTTTTTCATTTGAATACTCAAATTTTGTTGTTGTTGTACAGCACACACGTAAATCCTTTAATATCTAATACATATAGTTAATTTCAAATTCCAATATTGTCAATTAATGCTAAGCAGAGAGCAATTCTTTTAAGGGAGGATATGGCATGTAAGAATTTTTAAAAAAGATTAATATCAAATTAAGATTTTTTTTAAATATTTTTAGAATTGAAATATGGGAGAATGAATATTGAATTTAAAAAATTTAATTGCAAAAAGATTCTAATTTAGCATTAATTTTTTATGATGTTTTTACTTGTTAGTTTTCCTTTCTTTTAATGCGATCATTTTCGTCCACAATATTTAAACACTTTATTCCATATAATTTTACTCAATTTTTGGCCCTCAATTTTAATCAATTTTCATTTCAATAAAGTATAATTATTCAAAAATTAATAAAATGAATCAAATTTCAGTTCATTCCCCTCCCCCCTTCCGGGACAACATGACGTGTAAACCACAGAAAGCCTCGGAGCGTCTGACGGTCACACATTCACCATGATCTTTTGTTTGGTTTTGCCGATTTGTTGTCATGGGCCACTAACTGTAACGGTAAGCTAACCAGAGCCGTTACTACTATTTTTTATTAGTGTTTTAATTTTTCATTTTACTTTATTATTATTATTATTAGAGAAAATCACTTTTAGATCTCCCACAGAGAATTTAATACAAAAAAGTCCTATCAAATTGTAAAATTATTCTGAAATTTCATGTCTCTTATTGAAATTATTAATTTGTCATATTGAAGTTATTAATTATTACTAAATAATTGTTGGCCAATTTGTTTATTTGACACTTGACAAGTAGATTTCAATATTCTCTTTAATAAAAATATAAGATATTTAAATTAAATTATATCTCAATGAGCTAATTAATTATCAGTAAAATCATATTATTTTCTCATATATGCCTTTATTTAATAAGGTTAAGTAATTTATTTTTCAGGATAATTTTGGGAAAAAATTATCAATTACATGTTGAAAAACTAAGAATATCTTTGTATTTTAACAATTATCCAACAATAACGTGGCAAATTTAGTAAATAATGCGAATTTCTGATTAGTTTTATAATTTTATGATATATTTTTGTATTTAAATTTTTTAGGTGAGGTTTCACTTACTTTCAGAATGAATTTGTTATCACTCCTTCTCGTCTTAAATTATAAAATATTTTTAAATAAAATATCATATATTAATAAAATTTATTAAATACATTATATAACTTTATTTTTTTAAAATAAAAATATAAACATTTAAAAACGTTATTTATTTAATACTCTATTGATAAAAGAATATTAAAGGAAAAGAATATATGAAAAAGATAATATTTAAAAAAATTATTAATAAAACTTTATTTTTATTAAAGTATCTAATATTTTAAAATATTAATTTTTTTAAAAAAATATTTTATAATTTAGGAAGAAAGTATTATTTAACTACAGTTTTTAGGCGACGTTTCGGAAGTTTTATGCAGAACGCACAAGGCATCACAACTTAACAGTTAACACCATTAATCCAAACAATCAATTAAAGCCAATAAAAGTTACATAAAAGTCCATAAAATCATAAAATCATTCTGTAATTTCATGTCTTTTATTAAAATTACTAATTTATTATATTGAATTTATTAATTATTATTATTAGTAAATTTTTTTTCAGTTGACAACTAGATATCAATACTTATTCTATTAAAAATTAAAAAATATAAAACAATTTTAATTTTATTACATCCACAATAAATTATTTTTAAAGTAATATCATTTTTTCATATATACCCTTATTTGATAAGATATTTTACTTAAAGGTAAAGAGTTAAGTGATTTTTTATTAAAGATATTTTTAAAATAAAAATTTATTAATTACATATTAAAAACTAAAAAACCCTTATATTTTTAACATCCAACTTAAAAAATATTTTATCTTTTTTATATAATCAATAATTATTTAAAAATAACTGAAAAATTCAATAAATAAAGTGAATTTTAGATTAATTTTATAATTTTATGAAATTTTTGTATTTAATTTTTTATATAAGAGATTCTAGAGTGATTTTATTATTATTATTTGATCAAATTTATTAACTAGAGCCGTTGACGAAGGCTCCATACTGAAATGCATAGATCAGATCTAAGAAACGACACAATGAGAAATCCACCAACCCCACGTTAAATCTCAGCCGTCCATCTCAACTTTTAAACCTATTAATACCACCTCTCGCTTCCCACTATCTTCGCTCTACGCCTCTCACTCTTGATCTTCCCCTTTCTCTGTTTCTACACAGGGAAAAATAATTTCTTCATCTTCTCCCTCCGCCGCCGTTGCCATGGCCTTGGTCGTCGAGAAAACCACCGCTGGCCGTGAGTACAAGGTCAAGGACCTTTCTCAGGCTGACTTCGGTCGCCTCGAGATCGAGCTCGCTGAGGTCGAAATGCCCGGTCTCATGGCTTGCCGTGCTGAGTTTGGCCCTTCCCGGCCCTTCAAAGGCGCCAGAATCACTGGTTCCCTCCACATGACCATCCAAACCGCCGTACTCATCGAAACCCTAACTGCTCTCGGAGCCGAAGTTCGCTGGTGCTCTTGCAACATCTTCTCTACTCAGGATCACGCCGCCGCCGCCATCGCACGTGATAGTGCCTCCGTTTTTGCTTGGAAGGGAGAGACTCTTCAGGAGTACTGGTGGTGTACTGAGCGTGCGCTTGATTGGGGTCCTGGCGGTGGTCCCGATCTGATTGTTGACGACGGTGGTGATGCTACCCTCTTGATCCATGAGGGTGTGAAAGCTGAAGAGGTTTATGAGAAGACCGGTCAGTTGCCAGACCCGTCTTCTACTGATAATGCTGAGTTCCAGATTGTTCTCACCATTATCAGGGATGGGTTGAAGACTGATCCCAAGAGGTACCACAAGATGAAGGAGAGACTCGTTGGTGTCTCTGAAGAGACTACCACTGGTGTTAAGAGGCTGTACCAGATGCAAGCCAATGGAACTCTGTTGTTCCCTGCCATTAATGTCAACGACTCTGTCACCAAGAGCAAGGTATAACTAACACTTGTATTATGTGCTTCGATACTAGATCTGTTTAAGATTTGAAATCTTGATGACTTTACAGCAGCTCCAAAGTCGACTTTTATATTTAATTCTTCAAATCTATTGAGTTTGAACCTTCATACATATGGGAATAAAATTTTTCTACTAGCGGGGTATTAGATCTATTGGATGACCCGTGTTGTGTGTCGGCTGTGGTTCTAATTTTTAGGCGTTGTGTCGGTTTCGGTTCTAATTTTTAGAAGCTCTGAAATTTTAGGTAGGCCTGGTCGGTTTTTGGAAAACAGAACATAAATTTAGCAATTGAATTTTGAATCTATGATCTGTTTGATATGTTCATGTCCTGTAAGTAGAGCAGAGTATGTAGAGTCAAATGTAAACTAAAGTTTGTGATATGGGGCATTGAATTCATGGATTACTGTCATGTGCACGTTGATTTTTACTTTGATTGTTTGTGACTTGCTTCTAGGTCCATGATAAGATGGTAAATGGATCTAGTTATAATTAAATCTGCTTTCGTGTTTGTCACTTTCTACCAAAATTTAATGCACTCCTTAGTCTTGAAGATCTCAGTATCACAAGGGAGGAATTAATTAAATTTTTGCTTTACTTTGTGTCTGTTTAACAGTTTGATAACTTGTATGGTTGCCGCCACTCTCTCCCTGATGGACTGATGAGAGCCACCGATGTGATGATTGCCGGCAAAGTAGCTGTCGTATGCGGTTATGGTGATGTTGGAAAGGGCTGTGCTGCTGCCTTGAAGCAGGCTGGTGCTCGTGTGGTTGTGACCGAGATTGATCCCATTTGTGCTCTTCAAGCTCTCATGGAAGGTCTCCCAGTGCTGACTCTTGAAGACGTTGTTTCTGATGCTGACATTTTTGTCACCACCACTGGTAACAAGGATATCATCATGGTTGGTCACATGAAGAAGATGAAAAACAATGCCATTGTTTGCAACATTGGCCACTTTGACAATGAAATCGACATGATTGGACTCGAGACCTACCCCGGCGTGAAGCGTATCACCATCAAGCCTCAAACAGATAGATGGGTCTTCCCAGAGACCAACACTGGTATCATCGTGTTGGCTGAAGGGCGGTTGATGAACTTGGGTTGTGCCACAGGACACCCTAGTTTTGTGATGTCTTGCTCCTTCACCAACCAGGTGATCGCTCAGCTTGAACTGTGGAAGGAAAAAGCAACTGGTAAGTATGAGAAGAAGGTTTATGTTTTGCCTAAGCATCTTGATGAGAAGGTTGCTGCTCTTCACCTTGGCAAGCTTGGAGCTAAGCTGACCAAGTTGACCAAAGAACAAGCTGATTACATTAGTGTACCAGTTGAAGGACCATACAAGCCTCCTCACTACAGGTATTAAGTAGATGAAAAGGGATCGGATAAGAAATTTCTGTATGGATCGGCTTGATTTTTCTGTCTTTTTTTGTTGTTGTTTCGGGTCGATTCCCAAGTTGAGGTAGAGTTTTAGGCATCTGATCTTCTGCAGAATTTCTATTGTGGTGAGGTTGAAAGAAAGTAGATGACGTATGTGGTCATGGACCTCTGAACTGAGGTTGAAATAAGTCTTTGACTGGGTCTGTGTGTGAGAGAGAGAATATGTAGTTCGTCTAATGTCTTGTGTTCTGTTGTATCTCAATTTTCAAAATGAAAAATTGCAGAAAAAAAAATGGTGCTATTGTTACTGGCATATAATTATAGTTTTAATTCAAAGACCTTGTCATAACATTCAATTCAAATATGAAATTTGTAATCATGCTGCAATATTTAGTGGGGAGCAAGCCCTTCTAGCCCATGTATCTGCAAGCGTATTAGATAATATCCAAACATCCTCCCACTGTGGTTGGATTTAGCTTAGATCAAATTTTAATGATAGAAATTACTCCTTCTGGTAAAAAATGTTCCAAAATACTCCTCTTGAATCATTCTTGAATCATACTTTCTCTCTTAAAAAATAAAATATATTTTTAATTAAATATAAAATCACTATTAATAGAGATATTAAAAAAGAAAGATAATAATTATATATTAAAAAGTTAAAAATATTTTATAATTTTAAACATTTAACTTATTAAAAGATGTCGTTACATTTTTAAACAAAAAATAATATTTATTAATGTTAATCAATTTATGGTTTATGAAAAATGTAAGTTGGTACATTATTTTTTTTAAAAAATATTCAATCTTTTCATTTATACCCTTGGGTTTTTTTTTCAGTAATACATGCATATTTTTGAAATATGAATCATTTAAGGACAATGAATAAAAAAAAAAAAAACAAGGGTATAGATGAAAAATAAAATAAAATATATTTAATATCTTATATTTTAGGTTAAAGAATACTTCTAGAAATCAACTTGTATTGTGATTGGGAAGGATTATAAGTATTTTTCTATTGTTAATCTTGATTTAAAATATAAATAATTTAATAGGTATGAATTTTTTTTCTCATTTTTTACTTATATTTATTAACTTCAATCCTTATATAAATTTATCTCACTTTTATTATAAAATATATTGGTAATTAAGATTAAAGATGAAAAATAATATATATTTTTATGAGAATGGTAAATTTATTGATATGCTAATTTTTTTTTCTAAAAACTCCATTTATTTTGAATAGGAGGACGTAATCTATGTTTGTTATTTAATGTAAATTATTAAACTCAGTCTAACAATTTAGATTTATAACGTTCGATTGCATTGTAGAGAAAAGTCACCTTCCTCTTCCTTTCTTACCCATTTCTTCACCGAACAGGTCCCCACTTTTCCTCCTATTCAATACCTTTTGTCATCGAGTTTCGTGCGCGGGTAGGACGTCGGAATTTCATCCACTCGCCGCAAAATTCTTCCGATGGGTAAGCTTTCGATGTCCCTGCTGGATATTGAACTTGCTTTTCTCAATTTTTCTGGTTTAAAGAATGAGGACTAATTTCTCTAATGAAAGCCTTATCTATTTTCAGGTTTATTCACACCTTGTCTTCATTTATGAATATTATTTATTGGAATTGTGGAGGTACCTATGGAAAAAGTTTTCCTGAATGCATAAGAGAAATTACTAAAACTTATAATACTCAAATTCTTATTTTAGTTGAAACTAAAACCAATGGTTCTAGAGCTCATAAGATTGTTAAAAAATTGAGCTTCTTTAATTGGATCTGTGTTGAAGCTACCAACTATGCTGGTGATATCTGGATTTTATGGAATAATGACACTATATATATTGACTACCTCTATTCAAATGTTAAGATTCTTCATTGTAGGGTTAATTTTATTTCCAACAATCACTCCTATCTTTTATCCTGTGTTTATGGTGATCATAACCTTATAATCGTACCGTTCTTTGAGATTCCATTAAGTCCCTTGCTCAAAATATCTCTGATCCTTGGCTTATTGTAGGTGATTTTAATGCCTGTCTCTCTTGCGAAGACAAATGTGGCAGCATTGGATACAATTGGAGATCCATGAAACAATTTAGAGAATGTATCAATTCTTCCAATCTCCTTGATCTAAATTTTACTAGTGACAGATTTACTTGGGGGAAAGGAATTGTTAAAGAAAGATTGGATTAGGCTTTTTGCAATATGAAATAGAGACTTAAATTCAACCAAGCCAATTCCTATCATCTCTTGAAATATGGCTCGGATCACAAATCTATTAGAATTCAATTGCATAATGGAGAACATCTTAGTCAACACCAGAAACCTTTTAGATGTCTTGCAGCTTGGATGCTTGAAGAATCATTTCACCCCATTATCAAGGAATCATAGCAAAACAAAGATTGGAATGAAGGGAAAATTAAATTTGCCAACTCTGCTACCCTGTGGAATAAAAATCATATTGGCAGCATTCCCTCTAGGAAAAAAAGGGATCCTTTGTAGATTGGAAGGAATTGACGGCCGGAGGATTCACAATGATAATTACTTTCTCAGGAAACTTGAAAAATCTTTATGAGAAGAATTTAACAAGGTCACCTTGCAAGAGAAGTTGTTTTGGTTTCAAAAATCTAGATGCAAGTGGTTAAAGTAGGGAGATCGAAACACTAAATACTTTCATGCTACATCTATCATCAGAAGGAAAAGAAACCAGATCTTATCTCTTAAAACTGATGACAACACTTGGATTCAAGATCACAATATCCTAAAGAACATGGCTACGTCTTATTTTGAAAATCTTTTCAAGGAAGACACTCATGAAAGACCCAAACTCATTACAAATAAGAGCTTCCTCCCTTTATCTACCTTTCAACTTCAATCCATTCATAGGGAGGTGACAGAAGAAGAGATCAAGACTGCTGCTTTTGATATTGGAGCTTTTAAGGCCCCGGGCCCTGATGGTATTAATGCTGATTTCATTCACACCTACTGGAATGACCTTAAAGGAGCATTTTCAAACTTGTTAAAAAGGTCTTCCTCAATCCAGACACCATCAGTGAGTTAAACGATATTTTCATTATGCTCATTCCTAAAATTGAAAATCCGACTTGCTTGAAGGACTTCCGGCCCATATCTCTTTGTAATGTTAGCTACAAAATTATCACCAAGATCCTCTCCAATTGATTGTGTCAATATATGAACAATCTTATTGGAGATTCCTAGTGTAGTTTCATTTATGGTCAGCAAGGCAGTGACAATATCATTATTGCTCAAGAAATTATTCATTCCATGAGGAACAAAACCAGGAACAAAGGTTTCATAGCTCTTAAAGTTGATCTTGAAAAAGCCTTTGATAGACTTTCATGGGATTTTATTGATGACACTCTCCATTCCATCGGGCTGAACAATCATCTTAGGAAATTAATCAGAGCCGCCATTTCTACTACACGTATCAAAGTTCTTTAGAATGGTGAACCCATCGATGAATTTACTCCCTCTTGTGGCATTAGATAGGGAGATCCTCTTTCTCCTTATTTATTTATACTTTGCATTGAACGTCTTAGTCACTATATTATCAGTTCCATTGATAAAAATGAGTGGAAGCTAATTAGACTCACTACTAATGGGCCTCCTATTTCTCATTTATTTTTTGCTGATGATTTATTCCTCTTTGCAGAGGCTTCCATTAACTAAGCTATGATTATCAACCAATGCCTTTCTGACTTTTACGATGCTTTGGGTCAAAAAGTTAACATCGAGAAGTCGAAGCTCTATTGTTCTAGAAATGTCAATATTAATAGAGCTACTCAGATCAGTTCTGAATTAGGCATTCCTTTCACGGGAAACCTTGGCAAATACTTTGGTATCCCTCTATCCATGAAAGGGCGTCCAAACTTACCTTTGCCCCTTTACTTGACAAAGCATGCTCTCGCCTTTCTAATTGGAGAAGCCGTTTCCTCAACATCATTGGCAAGGCCGTCCTTATTAATTTTGTCCTTTCGGCCATTCCTAGCTACTCTATGCAGACTATGCTGTTACCTAATAATGTCCTTGCTGAACTTGAGAGAAACTCTAGAAATTTTCTTTGGGACTCTTTTAACAGGCATAAAAAACCCTACCTTCTTTCTTGGGATTGTGTTACCATGGAGAAATCTTATGGAGGTCTCGGCATCAAAAAGCTTAAAGCTCAAAATATTGCTTTTATCATGAAACTTTGCTGGGGTCTCATTACTCAACCTAATCACTTTTGGGTTAGGATCCTCTGTGATAAATATAACTGTCTTAAACCCACTATTCCTATGGTCTATAAACCTAGCTCCTCTTCATTTACTTGGAATAGCATATGTAAAGTTTGGGATCAATTTATGGCGCACGTTGGCTGGAAAGTTGGTAAGGGTGACCAAATTCTATTTTGGTATAGTAAGTGGTCCCCTCTTCCAGAACCTCTTATTAAGTATGCTTTTTCTAGTGCTAAGCACATTCTCCATGCAAGAGTTTCTGATCTTTATAACCCCACAGGAGGATGGAATTTTAACCTTCTTAACCATCATCTCCATCCTGAGGTGATAAGACAAATTACGTGGTCCAACCACCTAATCCTAGTGGCGATGATGATGTACTCATTTGGAGACCTTCTTCAGATAGGAATTTCTCTATCAAATCTGCTTACAAAGTCGTGGTCTCTCAAAAGGATCAAACTAATGACAGCATTTGGTCTAAGATTTGGAAGTGGCCTACATATGAAAAAATTAAGTACTTCCTCTGGAAAGCTGCTTGGGATAGACTTCTAGTCAACTCCAATTATATCAAAGGGAATGCCCATTCTCAACGCATCTGCACCTTTGGTTGTAACTCTCCGGGCTCTTCTATTCACATTTTGAGAGATTGCATTGAAGCTCGTAATATTTAGATCAAACTTGTGAAACCTTCAAAACTTAATACCTTCTTTTCCCTTTCTGTGCAGGACTGGATATCTTGGAATGCAAAAGTCAAGGCGGGCAACCTAAATACAAGAAGGATCCCTTGGCAGAAGCTATTCGCTCAAATCTGTTGGAACATCTGGAAGGCGTTACAAAAGGATTTTTTTTTTAGGATACTATTGAGGACATTGACATTGTCTTCTCTAGTACCTAGCAAGTTGTTAATGACATAAGGCTCCAATCAAAAGTTAACATTTTTACTTGTGAGGGGAAAAGATTTGAAACGCGTTGGAGACCTCCGGACACAGGTTGGATCCACCTTGATATTGATGGAGCTGTCAGTTCTAATGGAGTGGCATCCTGTGGCGGAATCATGCGTGATGACAAAGGTAATTAGATCAAGGGGTTCTCTAAATACCTTGGCTACCACTCTAGCACCACGGCTGAACTTTTAGCCATTCTCGAAGGACTCCAGCTTTGTTGGAATATGTGAGTTTCTAATATCAACATACATTCTGACTCTATGGAAGCCCTCTCACTCATTCAGCATAATCTTTCTGACAATCATCCTCTCTCTAGAACTATCAATAAAATCAAAGACCTTGTCATGAGAGATTAGATCATTACCTTTGACCACACGTTTAGGGGAGCGAACAGCTGCGCCAACTTTCTTGCTCACTGACCTCTCAAGATAATTTAGATCTCATCATTTTTAATCATCCACCGTCGGGATGCAAATCCCACCTGGAATATGATATGTTTGATTTGTACCATCCCTGCACAGGTTTCCCATGGCCTTGTAATTTTTTTTTTTTAAAAAAATGCCTTTCATCATTGCCATGACTCTATAGTAATTAAAAAAAAAATTAGTTTGTTGGTCCAAAAAAAAAAAAGTTCACAATACATGAGTTTGCAATAATTCTAAAAGGGATGGGGGATTGAAGAGTTCGAAGTCGTGACAAACATTAAATAAAACAAAAGCAACAGTCAATAATACTTATTATCAAGAAATATATATATATATATATATATATATTTATAAAAAAAAAAGAAATATGTGAGTGTATAACTGTATTTCATGCCCTGAAGTCATAACCTTTGCCAATGTCACAGGAATAGTCATGCCTCATTTTTTGACTGTTGGTTTAAACAGGAAAAATTGTAGCAAAAAAAAAAAAAAACAGAAAAAATGTATGCCTGTTGAGTATTGGTATTACACATATAGAGACTCCATTTTGTATGATTATAAGTTTTCTTATATTTTATTCGAATCCGGAGACCGGAGCTAAAGTTGAAAATACAGAATAACAATAAATTATGATTCAAATGGTGGAAGACTATTGCACATGAAACAAAACAAGGCTTATAATATTGTGTATCGAAAGTTATTAATTATTTTAACATTTTTTCGTCCTAGTGAACAATACCTACCCCTATTCACCTTCCTCATAATTAAGTTGATGCATTTTTTTTAATTGAAAAGCACTTGAAAAAGTTTGTTGATTTGCACCTTATGCTATTTTATAGGAGTGAGCAAGACATTTATTTACTTATCCAACAAGTAAGGAGACAACAGGGATCTAACCTTAATTTAAACGTGGGTGCTAAAATCGTGAAATTATTTATATCATGCAATTATCTAACTAGAATAAAGTATTGGGGTTAGAATTTATTTAATAGAAAAATAGTAAATACTCTTTATCTCAATTTATAAAATATTTTTAAGAAAAATTCGAGGTCCCCAAATATGAAATATTTAATCAAAACTAAAGTTCTATTAATTTTATTTTTTAAATATTATCCTTTTTATTATATTCTTTCATAAATAGAATATTAAGTAAAAGATATTTTTAAAAATTTAAATTTTTATGTTTAAAAAATAAGATTATAAAATGTATTTAATAATTTATTAATATATATAATTTTATTTAAAAGTATCTTATAAATTATGGTGGAAGAGGAAGTAATATTTATAGAATAACATGGATTCAAATTTGTGTAGTACATTCGGCCAAAAAAAAAAATTGTGTAATACATTGATATCCATTATTGCAATGAAATCATATCAGAATTTTGTCCCAATCAAAAGGACATTTTTATGGGCCAGAGACCTCTAATCGCCCTTCTCTAATGCCTCTTGTAATGCTCTAACATTCCAATTTTATTTTTTTTTTTTTTTAAATTATTGACTTCTACATAAAATAAGAGATATTTGGATATCTTAATATCCTAAAATGGTGAAGATTTGTATTTTTTTAATATTTTTCAAAAAAAATAAAAGGGTGTATTTGTGATATTTTTATTTAAAAAATCATAAAAAATATAAATCTTCACCATTTTGGGATATCAAGATATTCAAATGTTTCTTATTTCATGTAGAAGCCAATGATCCAAAGAAAAATAAAAAATAAAAATTAAAAAATTAGAGCATTATAATGAGCATTGGAGAAGGACACATTAAGCCCTGTATGTATTGGGTGGAGACTGGGTCACCAAACAAACAAACCTCTTATTAATCTGGTAATTTGTGGTCAACATTTGATTGATGTGAATGAAATTGTGGCTGCTTATATCCTCCCAGCCGGTTGAGGGTAATAATAAGACAATGCATAATATAAAAATTCAGGTCAGCTGAATTATTAAATTAATATCTTAATTGATTTAATAAAATGACCACTTTAATATGGTTTGATTACGATTTTGACAAACTATGGAACTAATGCTCTGAACAGTTTACTAATCAGTTTAGTTTTCAATACCTTAAGAAAATGAGACTTTGGCTGCCTGACCATGTGATCGAGCTTGTTATTACAGCTAGCATTCATAGAGTTGAGAGGAAAGTATAAACACGTATGGAAATCGTCCATTGATAATATTTACCGACAATAGCAGAGCCAGGGCTTGAAACCAGGGCATGCAAAATAAGTTAATTTAAAAATAAATATTTTTTAATAGTAATAATTTAATTATTAAAAATTATTTACTCTACAACTAAAATTTATAAGTAAATTGATCTTTTTTTTGAAAACTATATTGAATAAGTTGGTATAGTCTTTTATGTAAATATAATTTTCATATCTTATCTTGATCATGAAATATTAGAAATCTAATTAGCTTTTAAGCCCCAAATATTTTTTATTTGATCTAAACTGTGCAAAATATTAAGAATAGGAAGTGTAAAATTACAAAATTTATATGCCTTTGTAATTTCTTACTATAACGTGACTATGTTACTGTTTACCAAAGATGTTCAAACTTCCATCAAGAAGGTTCCCCGAGACGTGCCCTTTGCTTATACTTGTTCTGGAAATCACGCTGTATAATGCTGTTTTCTGAAAATGTGACAAGGAGTGAAGTTAATTCTACGTTCTACAAAGCTCTTAGAGATCTGAATTTTGTTGCTAATTGTTACTCGAAGAACTCATTGAGCAACAAGAATCACTTGCAGAACAACCTATCATTAGAGATCAAAGAGGAAATTAGATCAAGGGTTTTGTCGAAGATTGGAGATGAATCTTCGATTATTTAATTTACAGTTTAAATTAATTAAACTTATTTTATAGTTTAAATGGCAAATTAATCTCTCAATTGTATGTCCAGAAACGTTTGGACTTTAAATTCATTTTTGATGTACTATTTTCTCTTTAACTTTAAAAATGATACAATTGATTCTTACCATTAACAAAAATTAATTTTAACTGTTAATTAATTAGAAAAATGATAGAAAATAACACAAAAATATAGACAAGAATTAAAAAAAAGTACAGTAAATGACCCAAAAAAAAAATTATTCATCCTTTTTTAAGGTAATCAACTAGCAATCAAAGTTATCTTTTACTTACAGTTGGGGGCAAATTGTACTAATTTTAAAAATTAAAAGAAAACATTATAATAAATGAATTTAGGATCCTGAATCTTCTTGAACCAATTTTTAGGGTCAATTTGTTCTTTTACTGTTATTTTATATTCTAAAATACCCACAGAAAATTTACTATCAAATAATTGATACAATGCTTTGCAATAATATTAAAAAAACTGTGGATTATTTGAATAAAATTCAAAGCATTTAACATGCAATTATGGAAAAAACAAACAGGAAACATGAAGCACGAAGCACGAAATAAAAATAACCGACCAGACTAGACCTGTGAATGCTCTTAACCAAACAAATTTTAAAACAAAACGAAAATATTTCAAGGTTAGATAAATGAGTTGGTTTAATTAGATTTGGTTTTTGTCCGAACCGAAACACACTAAACTTATGAATACTCTTATTAATAATAATATTTTAAACTATAAAATCCATTTAGCTACGGGAAATGTGAGAATGGAATGGAATAAAGAAATAAATATAAAAATGAACTAAATTATCCCTTCTTATAAATACCGTTGACCTATTTCTCATCTACATTTTGATTGTTTTATTTTTATTTTTATTTCTTTATTTCATTTTAGTCTCATCATTTTCAACAACCAAAGAAACCCTAAGGTTAGCATCAAAAAAACAAAAATTATGAACAGTTGAACACACATAAACGAAAATACAGAGCTTAAAAAAAAGAAGAAGAAGAAGAAGAAGAAGAAAATAACAGAGCCTACCCACACGCATATGAAGGAAATGAA
>NW_026557271.1:0-25582 GCF_029017545.1 Prosopis cineraria | reverse complement strand
ACATGTCATTTAATCCATGTTGTACTCCTTTTTATCCTCCCAGTAATTTCATCTGACTAATCTCACTTCTTCATGGCTTAGTTCTAGGTTTTAGGATATTGAGTAGTCAGTCTTGATGGTTCAAATGTTTTGTTGTTGACAGGGATGGAACTTTGATAATCGGCAATAATACTAACTAACTAATTCATTATATGTTGAGGCCTTGCAATGACTATGGCCTTTGTTAATACAGGTTTCCGAAGAAAATGAGGAGATCAGGAGAAGCCGTCTACTACTCCTCAGAAAAATGTATGTGTATCATTATTTTTTCTGTGGCGGCTAAAAACTAATTTTGTTTAGTCTCATGATCACTTGTAGCATATAATGGATGCTGGTATGAATCAGTGAAAGATGATGAAATGGTTGATGCTGCCTCAACAGGGGCAACTAGAAAGGAAGTTGTAATTGGCTGATTTCTTTTTCTTATTTCCCTTTATATATCAAAATGTTACAACCAGTGATATGATATGCATTCCTTGAAATTTTGCAGCCTAATCAGCTGCTGCTCCAGAAAAACAAAATGCCACATCAAAAAAAATATTTGTTGGTAATTATCCTACGAGGTGAAAAGGGCCAATTGTATGTATAATTTCCTGTGCAAGTGCTTTGCATGTATTTTCTGCATTTCTTTTTCTGATCCAAACATTCTTCAGGGAAGATTTATTTAAGAATTGTGGAGAAATTGTTGATGTCTCTCTTTTGGTTTATATCGCGATGGGATGTTTAGAGGCTTTGCACATGTTGAGTTTGCCACTGAAGAAGCTGCGAAACATGTAAGCATTTGTCATATTGTCTGATGTCTAGTCCATAGTCACTTTGTAACTGTTAATATAGCAAGGATGGTTGAAGCTTGTCTTACCTGTGATCCTGTTGGACAGATGTTGAACACAGTGGAGGAGGAAATTTTTGTTTATTTTATTAGGATTCTGGCCGATTACTTATTTGCGGATCAAGTACAAATTGGATCCCCAGAAAATAACAAGAAAATGAAATAAGATAAGAATAAAATTTGAACATAAAATCATAGACGTCAGCTAGCAATAAACATACAATATAAACAGAAAATCAGAGAATCTTGTCAACAGATGTGCTTTCATTTCTTAGGTGTACTTTTACCACTTAGGGTAAAAGTAGACAGTGCTTTGATAACATTTTAAAGATTATGATCAGTTCTTGTATTCTCTTTCAAAGCCATGATCATATCTTTTTGATGTAGGAATTGAGATGTCATCACATATATGACTTGCAAGCCATTTAGAATAGTTGTAAAAGTGTGTATCATATCATTGTCTATCTCTGCATAATTATTAACGTTTATAAATATTAGAGACAAACTTTGAAAGAAGTCTCACATCTGAAAATGTTAGGAAAAATAAATATTATATAAGCTTTTGGCAACCCTAACCTAGTAGCTTTAGCTATTTTGGTGAAATGGGGAGCCAAAACACAAGCCAATAAGAAAATTAATATGGTATTGGAGTTAAAAAAAAAAAAAGTCAGACCACCTAAAGATTCGGGAACCCTAAAACAGGATTTTGGGGCTTGAGCCTTTGAAGTTCAATACAAGCCTAGGCATGGAAGAAAATGAAGGCTGTGACTTGAGTCCCCTAATACTCAGAACACGAGCCCAAGCTAATAGAATTAGACACAAATGATATTTTGACTTGGAGAAGAAAAAAGAGTGAATAAATTCCAGTTACATCTGAGGGGCTGTGTCAAGGACAAACTTTGAAAGAAGTCCCACATCTTAAAACGATAAGAAAAATGAATGGTATATAAGTTTGTGGCAATCGTAACTAAGTAGCTCAAGCTATTTTGGTGAAATGAACAAGCCTATAAAAAAAATTAATAATAAATGATAAAGGTTGAAGTTGTTTCTTTCTTGCTCTATGCTGTTAGTTTTCGTTTATAATCTTTCCTAAGCTGCCATACCTCTTAGCTTGGTCTGTTCCTATTTTTGTTGAGCCCCTGCATTAGTGTGAAAATGTGACAAGCTTCTTTTATTTGTTTGTATCTAAATGTTATTGAGTTGAAGAACGTTTACATAATGCTAGGCCCTTATGTTGAATGGGAGAGAGCTGTTAAGACGTTTTGTCAGAATTGAGATAGCCCGTGAAAAGTGTTGCTTATACCCCTAATAGCAGGTATTTATGAATTTTTTTGTCATCTCTAAATTAATTTTTTATCCTCTTGCTTCCACATCTTACCTTTTTGCTTTACTTTTTACTTTTTATAGCATTTTTGGCATAATTTTTTTATAGTTGTATGAACAGGAACAACTCATTGAAGGGTTTTCAAGCATCCTTTGGAGAAGATGGGGTAATTTTATCCTTTGCATATTTGGTTGTTGCTTTATTTCCAGCATTCAAGTTGGCATGCATGTCTCATTCTCAATGGCATAATCCGTGTTCCTAATTCCTTTATTGATGAGAGGGAAAAAAACAATACAAAAAAGTAGTACAAAGACAGAGTATATAAGTCCTCAATGAGCAAACGCTAATGGCAATGAAACAATTCAGTCTCTAAGAAGAGCCTAGCAATCACGTTGAAGATCCATAAGGGACACCTTGTGAAAGAAGACATTTGTAGAAACCCACAGAGACAACATAAAATGAATCCTCTCCACAAAATGTATGACTGAAGGAATTGCTAATCAAACACTTTATTCTGTTCCAATTGAGGACCTCACATTATTAATGCTTACGCACTTCTAGGGAACTTTATGCTCCATTGTCACTTAATCTGCAGCATGGATAGAGGAAATGATGAAGAGCAAGTGTGATTATAGAAAGGAAAAGTTCGGGAGTCAAAAGTAGTTCACCCTATCAAAACCCTTCGCTCATGAAAGACCAAGAAGAGGAGGATACTATAAGATCATGGAACATTTTGAATCAAGAAGGTGATCATTCAATGTTCTAAAAGCAAATAGATGCTAGCATTATCCTACTTGTTGTGTACATGATGGGTATTGTGATTGTTGGGAATTTCACTTCAAGCATCTCATCACTTGAAAACCTTTCTTTGTTCTCAATTTCAGACCATATATTTGGGACCATTGTATACTTCCTAGGAGTTGAAGTCTCAAGGAATAAGGAGGGTATAATTTTGAGTCCGAGAAAATACATTCTTGATCTTTTGATAGAAACGAGAAGTTTGGAGCCTAACCATGATTGTGAGCCATTTGAAGATCTTGAGAAGTATAGAGGACTAATCTGAAATTGAATTATCTCATAGTGACTCATTCTGACATTGTTTACTCTATGAGCGTGGTTTGTCAATTCATGTCTTCTTTGCCAGTCACGAACTGGGCAGCCTGAACACAAATCTGTTGTTATCTGAAAGGATCTCCAGTATGTGGTTTACTATATTGAATCTTTTTTTATGTGGATTAGATAAGATCCAAGATTGTATAAGGTCATCAGTAGATTAGAATAATCTAAAAATAATAGGCATATTTCTAGGCTTGAATGTAGTGATTTGAAATTAGTAGTAGTAAATCCTGGAAGCCTCAACCTTGTATATAAATTGACACAGTGTTTTGAATAAGGATAAGGCATTTTCTTCAGTCTTTGCTCAATCATAACTAGCAAGATTGGTAAAATTGGCTTCTATGTTGATGAGTCCTTTTGCCTTCTTTTATACTCACTGCATTCATTAAAGCACTATATTTCTGGCAAGTTCCAAAAAGCTAGAACAGAAACTTCATTTGAAGTGTTATAGAACTAAAAGAAGTCTGATTGTTCAATGTGGTGCATTGTCACAGAAGCAAAGCTTGAAAGGGTCTTGCTTGAACATTGGAAAGCAGTGTGGCACTTGCCAGGATCACACAGCATTGTGACTGATTTGCTGAAGTGCCAGTCTTGGGAACATCAGGGACAGACCTGATGCAGTATTTTGTTTGAGAGTTTTTCTTGTAGCCTTGAGGTTGTCAACTCAAATGAGAAGTGGAGGATTTGGGAACATAGACTCAAGTGAAAAATGATTTGCTCTACCTCATAAGGTCTGTGCTGGTGAAGAGCTGTGATTTCGTCAAGGCTTAATCATTATCACAGAGGACTTTATTCTAGATTATGTGCGAGATTAAAGAGTCCATTACTAGTGTTGTTGCCCTTCACATTTATTTAGACCACTCTCAGTTAGTCCTTGAAGCTTGCATATATGGGATGAGTCTTCAATACATAGTCAAAGTCAATTACAAGAGAAGGTTGAAAGGTCTGCATCTCAAGGAGGGTTTTTCCCCACGTGCTGAGGGCATATTGTTGTTAGTGACGGGATTGATTTAATCCAGAACCATCTATTGGCATGTTGTAGCAGCGAGTTGGTCTGGGGCATTTTGGCTGCTATAAAGCATATAGGCTCTTTTCAGCTGCTACAGATAGGCAATGGGCCCAAGGTTCAAGGATAAGTTTTTGGGAGGGGGATTGTTAAATGAGATAAGTAGTTGGTAGTGTTTGTTAGCAATTCTGCTCTATCAGAAAGGATTCTGGTTAAATGAGCTATATGACTTATACTACTGCCTATAAATAGGGATGAACTGATGTGATGATGGTATTGAATGATATTATGATTACATTGTATTCTGCACCACGTTTCTGATAAGATTCTCCCCAGGATCTACACCCTTCAAATTACGCAAGATGCATCAAACTAAAACAATTTTTTGTTTATCAATGCAATTGTTAGTTTTTTTTTAAGGTTGAGGAATAATTTTTTTCTTTTAAAATTCCAAACCTGCTTCAGCAGTATTTTATATGGATTAATAATGGTGGTTAAATTTTTCATGACAATTTTGAGGTGGATTTCCACCTGTAGCTAGGTAAATTGCATTTGGCAAGCATACTTTTTGGAAGTTTTAGTGGATATTGATATATTGGTAGATGTTATTCCTTCTTACCTCGGCAACACGTATGTAACTTTCAATTAAATAGACGGGGGCACAAATTCTAAGATAATTGCACTGTTTCAAGCATTCTGATGAAAAAGTGAATTAAACTTTTTAATAGAGAAATATATAAATAAGTTTGGTTTTGTGATGACAGGTTAGACATGCATTGAATAACTAGGGGCGTCTTTTTTTTTTTATGGGTAAGAATTAGGGTGTCTTTAGCTATTCATAATTCATATAGCCTGGGCGGTACTCATAAATTTCATAGAAACTGAACTAACCTCACTTCAAGACTTGTTGGTTATAAGTTGAAAATATTTTTAGGATGATGGTCAGTTTTGGTTTTTTCAATTGTTTTGCAGTATATAAAGACCAAAATTTGAAAATTGGTAACATAGATGATATCTTATTCATTATATTGAGCGCTGTAATAATTATGACATGGTTTTCATCAGTGAAAATGTATTCTCATTGATATGATGTGTCGTTCCATGAATTTTTGCAGCCTTACAACGTCCAGCACCGTCTGAAGAACAAAAATGCCAGATCGAAGATGCTATTTGTGGGAAAACTTGTCATATAGTGCGGAAAGGGCTGATTTGTATGTATTATTTCCAGTGCAAATGCTAAACATATATTTTCTATGTGTGTTATGTATGCATATTTCTGATTCTTGACACTTGTTCAGGGAAAATTTATTTAAAGATTGTGGAGAAATTGTTGATATTCGATTTGCTACAGATCGTGAAGGGAGGTTTAAAGGCTTCGCTCTGTTTTATTTGACACAGAAGAAGCAGCACAAAGTGTACGCATTTGTAATGAAAAAATGGAAGATCTATCCTAGATTAGGAAAATCTAAGATTAAATTGATGTCATCTTTATCTTAAAAGTTAGGATATTAATTTATTTTGAATTAGGATTTATATTCTTTTAAATAAATTTAGTTGGAATAGGATTTATGCTATTATCCTATCCTATCTTATTCTTTTAAATACAATTTAGTTGGAATAGGATTTATCCTATTATCCTATCCTATCCTATCTTATTTAAATATTTAGTTTATTTTAACTTTGAGTGAAATTTATCCTATTTTTTTTTAGGATTGTGATAGTTTAATTAGTATTAGGACTAAGGCTTTTTAAATACCCTAGCGTTGCTTTGGTTGTTAGACCTCTTTGACGAATGAATAAATTTGAGAATTTCAGTTACCCACTCTTCCTCAAGTTTTCGTTTTCTCCCTCCTCTTCTCTCTATTTTCTTCCTCCATTCTCTTCTCTCTCCATCCCTTGCTGTTTTACATCAATATCTCACATTATCTAGACCACTTTCATGGATGATAGCTTTGGAGTATCTATTAATATTGAATATAATTCCTTGCACTTATTAATGACAGAGGGTATAAGTTGATATTGCTGTCCTGATTTTGCGAGCTAGGTTTTATTGTTATAATTTTACTATGCAACTATGCTTTAGTTAGGTCTGTCCTTATTTTGGCTGGGGCCCTCATAAGTGCGAAGATGGCATTGCTTCATTATTTGTTTGTATCTTCACTCTTAAATGTATTCTGCTGAGGCATTTATTATGTAATGCTATCGGCCCTTATGTTGAACGGAGAGAAGAAACTGTTGAGACGACCTCTCAGACTTGATCTAGCTCCTGAAAGGGTGCATATACACGCAGTATCAAGTATTTGTCAAATGCTTTTTTGATTACCTTAATCCCCCCCCTTCCTACCTCATATCCATGATTTCTTTATTCTGTTTGTTTCTTAATAATTGTGGCAACAGGAATGAAGCTACCGGGAGGATCCTTCATTAGCAGGAAATGAGGGTTGGTAATTTTATCTGTAGCATATTTGGATGTCACTTTATTTCCTATAAACATGTCTTATTCAGTTGCATGTTTTCTGATGAGATATTATTCATTTGTAGAAAAATTAATAGACATTATTAATTGGTTTATGCTTCATTCATAAAGCACGAGATAGTTGATGGTATTTATCTCAATTCATTTATGTTGCTTTTCTTCCTAATAATCTAATAGTAACTGAACAAACCTTTACTTCTTCAAGACTTAGGTATAGATTGAAAATCTTTAGTTGTTGGGTGGTCAGTTTGGTGGCTCAAACGTTTTGCTACATATATAAGGTGGAAAATTGTTAGCATAAATGTTAATCTATTCATCTTATGTTGAGGACATGAAATAATTGTGACTTGTGTTTCAATCAATGATGTCATGCTTGATTCTATGAAATGTTACAGGCTAGAATGCCAGCTGCTCCAAAAGAACAAAATGCCACATCAAAGACAGTATTTGTCGGAAACTTGTCATATAGCGTGGAAAGGGTTGATTTGTATGTACTGTTTCATATGCAAGTGCTTGGCAGTTTTTTTGTTTGGCTGTTTTTACTTCTGATCTCATCATTGTTCAGGGAAAATTTATTTAAAGACTGTGGAGAAATTATTGATATCCGTTTAGCTACAGATCGTGAAGGGAGGTTTAAAGGATTTGGACATGTTGAGTTTGCCACTCAAGAAGCAGCACGAACGAAATGTAAGCTCTTATCTCATAATGGCTAGTTTGATCATCATTCAGGACCCTTTAAAAGTTATATGATGGAGGTTTATGCTTTTATTATTGCCTGTCCCTTCGCCTGTGCTTTTATTACTATGTATTTTGGTGGAAGAGCTTGATCTGTTACAGAATCTAAGCTTCTATTCTATTCAGAACTCTGAAAATCAGAAAATCATCTTGGGCAATACCCTAGATAGTATCTGAATCCTTAATCTAAGTGATGATGATCAAAATAAAATAAAAAGAAGAATGATAGTAGAAAAATAATTTAAGAGAGAAAGGGCTGATATCTCGCAGCACTTCCCCTCAAGTTGGGGAGTGTATGTCTAACTTTCCCAGATTGTTTCTTTAAATTTCACCCTAGATAGAGCTTTTTGTTGGGATGTAGGCACTGGGAAGCCTGCTACTGTGTAGCAAAGCCAGTTAAGCATATGAGTCCAGACTCTACTTTCCTATGATGAAATTTCCATCCAGCTGTACATGCTTCATCCTATCATGGCAAGCAAGATTTTGTCAATGCTGATTGTTGTCAAGTCACATTAAGCTTTTGGAGGGAATATGGAGAAAATCCTAATAGATATGCAATTGACCTATGGACTATACTGCCACCTCCTTTACTTGAACCGCTTGAAACTTCTTCATTTGACTTAGCTCTGCCACCACTAGTTCAATCGTCTTCTCTGATGCTAGAAACAGAAGGAAGTTCAAAATTGGGAGACGTGGAAAGAAAGAAAAAAAATAAAATGTGCTTGGTATACTCACAAAGGAAGCAATCAAACAATAGTGAGGAACTTACACTTAAAGTGCTAAGAGCTAGACCCAGAGGTTGTTGGTAGTATCTAAGATAGGTAGAAAGAAATAAAAAAGATAAATCTTTATTATAATAGGAAATCAGAATCTAACTTCATAAATTAATAAACAACACACAACAACAACAACAACAAGCTTTTATCCTACTAGGTGGGGTCGGCTACATGGATTGCAAGACGCCATTGTGCTCTATCATTTATCAAGTTTTTAGGAATATAATTAATTAAGAGATCGCATTCAACAACTTCCAAGAGTGTTCTCTTAGGCCTTCCTCTACCCCTCTTAATCGAACTCGAAGTGATATGTTCCACTTTTCTCACTAGTGCCTCCCTTGGTCTTCTTTGTACATGCCCAAACCATCTCAACCAATTTTCTACCATTTTTTCCTCAATAGGTGCTACCTTCACTTTTTCGCGTACGTGCTCATTTCGAATTTTATCTTTATGTGTATGTCTGCACATCCTTCGTAACATTCTCATCTTTGCTACTACTCCAATTTTATGCTCTTGCTGTCCCGTTAGAGCCCAGCGTTCACTATTATATAACATTGCCAGTCTGATAACAGTGCAATAAAAACTTTCCTTTAAATTTATTAGGCACCATACGGTCGCAAATAACTTGTTTAGCTTTTCTCCAATTAAACCACCCAACTTGAATTCTATGTGAAATATCTCTACTGATTTCGCCATCATTTTGAATAATGGCTCCCAAATATCTAAAATTTTTTGCTTGAGGTATAATTTGATCTCCCAATTGCACTTCCAAATTATTGTCGAATAGTCTCTTACCAAATTTACAACATAAATATTCCGTCTTACTCCTACTCGACGGAAACCTTTCGACTCCAATGTTTTCCTCCATAACTCAAATTTGCAATAACCTCTCTCTTGTCTCTGCTATAAGAACTATAGCATCCGCGAAGAGCATACATTTGGGAATTTCCCCTTGAATATGTTCCGTCAAAACATTTAGGATCAAGTTGAACAGATAAGAACTCAGAGATGATCCCTGATGTAGTCCAATCTTATAGGAAAATCCTTTGTTTGACCATTAGGCGTTCTTATACTAGTTTTTTACCCCCTCATACATATCTTGTATGGCTTTAATATAAGCAATCCGTACTCCCTTTTTTTCCAATACTTTCCAAAGCACTTCTCTTGGTATACGGTCATAAGCTTTTTCCAATTAATAAAGATAAAGGAAAATCTTTAATAGAAGATGAACAAGAATCTTAAACTCATACAACTAATAAAGTAAAGGAGAATCTCCACTAATATAACAAAATAATGATTGTATTTCCAGATGATTTCTACATATTGTGCCTTAGTATTTATGATAGAAAAGTGACTAATAATTCCTAAAAATACTCCATTAATCCATAACTCAGATAATGGAGGATAACTACCTAAAATATAAATAAATTTAATTGTTGCCTTAAACTTTGTAAAAATTGTAAGGTGATCCCTGGAGATGCTGTAACGACACAACATAGGGTCCTAGTCCTTGATGTGTGTATTATGAGTAAAATCCAAAAACGTCGACAAGTAGTAACACCAAGGATTAGGTGGTGGCAATTAAAAGTGAGAAGCAAGATATTTTCAAGCGAAATCTTTTGGATAAAGGAATTTGGGATTCTCAGGGAAGTGCTAACATCATATGGGAGGATATGGCTAAAAAGATACGGGAGGTTGCAAAAGTAGTTTTGGGAGAATCGAAAGGTCCTGGTCCGAGAGATAAGGAGTCTTGGTGGTGGAATAATAGTGTACAGGACAAAATCAAGTATAAGAAGAACTGTTTTTAAAGCCATACATTTGTGTAACAATGAGGAAAATTGGGAGAGGTACCGTATGGCTAAGAAGGAAACTAAGAGAGCTGTGGGTGAAGCTCGTTCTAAAGCTTTTGAAGAATTTTATAAGAACCTTGAGACGAAGGAAGGAGAGCAAAATATTTATAAGATTGCCAAGAGTAGGGAAAGAAAATCAAGAGATCTAGAACAGGTAAGGTGTATTAAGGATGAAGAGGGAAGAATTTTAGTTACAGATGATGAAATTAAAAATAGATGGGAGACTTATTTTTCTAAACTTTTCAATGATGGAGAGGATTCATCTAGTAACTTGGAGGATTTAGTAATTGGTGAAGGAGAACAAAATTTGTCATTCTATCGAAACATACGTGATAAGGAGGTAAAGGAAGCTCTTAAGAAAATGGCAAATGGTAGAGCTAACGGACCTGATTGTATATCTATCGAAGCGTGGAAATGTTTAGGTGAAGAAGGGGTGAGATGGTTAACTAAGTTATTTAATGTGATTTTACGGTCCAAGAAAATGCCTGATGAGTGGAGGAGAAGTACATTAATTCCTATTTATAAAAATAAAGGAGATATTCAGAATTGTACTAACTATAGAGGGATTAAACTCATGAGCCACACAATGAAATTGTGGGGAGAAAGTAATTGAGCATAGGTTGAGATTGGAGACAAGTATTTCTGAGAATCAATTTGGTTTTATGCCAGGTAGATCAACTACAGAGGCGATTTATCTACTAAGGGGATTAATGGAAAAGTATCGTTGTAAAGATAAAGATCTACACATGGTTTTTATTGATTTGGAAAAAGCTTATGACCGTATACCAAGAGAAGTGCTTTGGAAAGCGTTGGAAAAAAAGGGAGTACGGATTGCTTATATTAAAGCCATACAAGATATGTATGAGGGGGTTAAAAACTAGTATAAGAACGCCTAGTGGTCAAACAAAGGATTTTCCTATAAAGATTGGGCTACATCAGGGATCATCTCTGAGTCCTTATTTGTTCAACTTGATTTTAAATGTTTTGACGGAACATATTCAAGAGGAAATCCCGAAATGTATGCTCTTCGCGGATGATATAGTTCTTATAGCAGAGACAAGAGAAGAGGTTAATTGCAAACTTGAGTTATGGAGGAGGACATTGGAGTCGAAAGGTTTTCGTCTGAGTAGAAGTAAGACGGAATATTTATATTGTAAATTTGATAAAGGACTATTCGAAAATAATTTGGAAGTAAAATTGGGAGATCAAATTATACCTCAAGTGGAAAAGTTTAGATATTTGGGAGCCATTATCCAAAATGATGGCGAAATCAGTGGAGATATTTCACATAGAATTCAAGCTGGGTGGTTTAATTGGAGAAAAGCTAAAGGAGTTATTTGTGACCGTAAGGTGCCTAATAAACTTAAAGGAAAGTTTTATCGTACTGCTATCAGACCGGCAATGTTATATAGTAGTGAATGCTGGGCTCTAACGGGACAGCAAGAGCATAAAGTTGGAGTAGCAGAGATGAGAATGTTACGATGGATGTGCGGACATACACGTAAAGATAAAATTCGAAATGAGCACATACGTGAAAAAGTGAGGGTGGCACCTATTGAGGAAAAAATGGTAGAAAATCGGTTGAGATGGTTTGGGCATGTACAAAGAAGACCAAGGGAGGCACCAGTGAGAAGAGTGGAACATATAACTTTGAGTCCGATTAAGAGAGGTAGAGGAAGGCCTAAGAGAACACTCTTGGAAGTTGTTGAACGTGATCTCTTAATTAATAATATTTCTAAAAGCTTAATAAATGATAGAGCACAATGGCGTCTTGCAATCCATGTAGCCGACCCCACCTAGTGGGATAAAGGCTTGTTGTTGTTGTTGTTGTTGTTGTTGTTGTTGTTGACTTAATCTACAAGTACCTACTATTCCTAAATTTAAGGGCCACTCAACAAACCCTACAAAACAAAAAAATAACCTAAATATTAACTAGAAAATAACTTCAAAATATTTATTCCTAATATATCTCTAATCTCCCAAATTCATTATCTCACCATAATCAGTACTCTATCAATACTCTCCCCTTGGAAATTGCCTTGTCCTCAAGGTGAGACATTGGCAAGAGCTTTCTTGTGTATTTGGGGGTTGAGATAGGAGTAATAAGTAAATAACAGCATCTCCCACATGGGTTCCAAAGGGTTGAACAAGAGGCTGCATGGAAACTTTAAGGATTAAGTTGCAGTTAGACCCACTATCCATCAAGTATAGGACCTGGCTCAAAGAAGCTCCCTTGAAGCTTCATTGCAGATAAGTTGTTGCTACCTAGAACAGCATTGAGAGAACTTTCAGCACTTTCAGGTTCAGGTTCTTCAATTTCAACATCTTCAAGAGGATGAACAATTTCCTCGCTCACTTCTGTAATTTCTAGCAATGAGAAGGTTCCTTTGCAGTGATGACCAGGTCTGAAATTCTCACCACAACGGGAGCATAGGCCCTTCTCTCTTTAGTGTTCGGCATCCATAAGGGAGGGTCTGGATGTCATCGAGCTTGTTGGTCTAAGAGCAGGGGACAAAAACGACATATCCGTAGGTTTGTACACGTACATGTTTGTAGAACTTGAGTGAGAAGAAAATGTGCTCGCTGGAAATGACATGGCAGATGAATTTGATCACATGGGAAATAATTTTGAGGACTAGCAGAAGGGTTGGGCCGATTTTGAGTGAAGGAATCATTGGGCTTGGGTTCAAATTGAACTTGGGTCTTTTACGCATATTCTAGGGCAAGACTTACAACCTTAAACATGGTGTTTGGCTTTTGTATGCATACATGAGCTCTTAACTCTTCTTTCAAGTCGCTTAAGAAGATGCCGAGAAGATAGTGCTCTAGCTAGAGTGATGCATTTTGCAAATTCTTGCTTGTACTTGTGGACTGAACCAGTTTGCTTGATGTTGCACAAGAACTCATCTAGGTTCTGGTATTCCAGAGGCCCATAATTTTCTTATAATACCTCTACTAATTCTTCCCAATAGAGGATGATGTGCTCCATGTTAATAGAAGTGAAAAAATCACTAGTGCCTCCTTCTAAGTGCTTCAATGTAATATCAACCTTAAGTCTTCGAAAATGTGATAATATTGAAAATAATTTTCAGCCTCTAAAATCCATGAGTGGGGATCCCTACCATCATACTTGGGAAAATGCCTTGTAGAAGATGGGTGATAATAGGATGGGATGGGTGGTGAAAATATGGGTTTGTGAAGAATGTGTGTGGAATGGGTGGAAACCATCTTTGGATCAAATCGCTTTGATATCAAATGATAGGATCCAAGATAGGTAGAGAGAAATAAGAAAGATAAATCTTTATTAGAATAGGAAATGAGAATCTAATTTCATGAATTAATAATTATACTGGAATATCTTTAATAGAAGATGAGCAAGGGTCTTAAACTCATACAAATAATAAAGTCAAAGGAGAATTTCTGCTAATATAACAAAATAAGGATTGTATTTCTTGATGATTTCTACATATTGTGCCTTAATAATTATGGATAGAAAAATGACTAATAATTCTTAAAAAATACTCCTATTAATCCATAACTTAGATAATGGAAGATAACTGCCTAAAATATAAATAAATATAATTATTGACTTAATCTACAAGTACCCACTATTCCTAAGTTTAAGGGCCTCCCAGCAAACCCTACAAAACAGAAAATATCCTAAATATTAAATAGAAAATAACTTCAAATGATATTTATTCCTTATATATTTCTAACTTCCCAAATTATCCATTATCCCACCATAATTGATACTTTATTAGTAGTTCTTGGACACCTTGTGATTGGTACATCCAATAGCTCAAAGTAGGTAAATGAAGTTTCACTCAGTCAAATTCAACATGGTAGAACCAAGCATGTTGAAGTGGATAGACATTTCATTGAAAAAAAGGTCAAAGGAGGGATAATTTACTCAACATGCATCCTGATGGAAAAAACAAACATCCAAAATTCTTACTAAAGGGCTTTCAAGAGGAATTTTGAAGATTGCATCAGCAAATTGAACATGATTAACATTTATGTTCCAACTTGAGGGAGAGTATGGCAAGATTAATACGATTCTTGCATTTAATTTTTGTTATTTGTAATATGCCAAATATTGCATTTATGTGTAGTTTGAATTAGGCATATTTGTTGGCTAAGAATAGGATTAGGGTACCTGATGTTTTTGCTTTTGGTTGTTGTATATATGCTGACTTTTGCACACCATTTTGAATCAATGAAAGAAAGTTGGTGAACACACAAAAACTCAAAATGCAATTGTGTGCGAGGAAGTGAAGAAACTACCCAAAGGACTAGAACTGAGTGCACGCATGATTGAAGTGTGCGTGTGTCATTGAAGTGTTGGTGAGAAGTCCACATGCAAGTGTAATGCAATTAATAAATGTTATAAATAAGGGCAAAACTTAAATATGGTGTCCTGGTAAATTAGTGCGTGTACAAATTTTAAGTCTCCATTTGGTTTAAACTATGAAAAGTTTAAACTATGAAAAAGATTCCTTCTTCATAATATGCAAATTGGGATATGCAATGTTCGTTATACCCATATTATCATCATTTAACAGTATTTGTCTCTTGGTACTTTTTTTATTTAGAGCATGAAAGACATTTCACATATAAAATCACTTTTTTTACTTCATTCCATTCCATTTTGTGTACCAAACAGGCTGAGTGTGATTGTGATGGAAACCAAATCCAGTATGACACCGTAGGATCTTTTGCTATATTACTGATAAAATGAAAAAGAGGGAATCCTGTCAAATTCAAAGGAATGGATGAGGAGCGATTTATCACAGTAGCATAATCAGAAATAGAAACTGAAGAATAAAAGGTGATGACAAAGAACAGAAGCAAACTCTCCACACAGTGGCCAATTTCTTGCTCTCACTCAGTATATTCTCTACCTATGGCCCTTTATTTTTCTACCTTGCTCTCAACCTGACCTCTCACAACCATAAGAGTTGGCAATGGACCTGTCAGACTGTAATAAAATTCTCTATTTTTTACACTGTTTACTGAGGATTTGAGGAAGGTCTCATTCCTTTAAGGGGAAAACTACATTTTAGTCCCCTTGAACCAAGGTCTTTGTTACAAAATTGGTATATGAACTTTGAGAGTAACAAAATGCTCCTCATGAACTTTAAATTCTAGTTAAAATCAACAGCATGAGGCCATCTGATTTTGTCTTTGATGGCAATGCTTCGCTTAACTCAATTCATTAATATTTGGGGCTTAACATTTTCACTTTTTAGAGTTCAGGATATTGATCGGTTATCTTTTGAAGTTCATTTATAAATTTTGTTAGCAGGCTTCACTTTAGGGCTAAAATGAATATAGTTTCCTCTTCCTTTATTAATTATAAGACAAAAGTTTCTTTGTTTCCCTTATTTCATTTGTTGTAATTTTTCCCCCTTTCTAAATTTTGATCTTGGTGGTATTTTGATTTTTTTGGCAATCAATGTGAATGGTTTATGCCTCGTGAGAGAGGATTTTTCCACCGGGAAAATTTTTCCTGGACTGAAAATTTACCAAAAAGATAGTAAGTATTTTTTAACATATTTACTTGAGAATAAATACATCATGGATTTAGTTGATATCGCATGTTTTGTTCCTTTCTTGGTATTTTTTAAGTATTTGTTCAAATAAAGTGAAATTCATTGCAATTTCTGTTGTCTGTTGCAGTTCATTTATTTTCCTTGACTAGATCATCTTAGAGTCTGTCCTATGGAAATGGTAATCATAGGATTTACTATTGTTGCAAACTATTTTCTTTGAGTAAGGGTTAACCATTACGGATATAGAGGGTACAAGTTGGTGCTTCTCTCCTTAATGCATCTTTCAGTTGACATGCATTGTTTTTTCTGAGCCGCTACACCCTTAGCTTGCTCTGTCCCTACTTTTGCTGAGCTCTCTCAATGTTCAAAGATGGTGTGCTTCATTCATTTGTTAATATCTAGACTATCTTGAGCTGAAGAATTTTTATCATGTAACGATAGGCCCTTAAGTTGAATGGAAACGAACTGTTGAGACAATATATAAGGCTTGATTTGGCTAATGAAAAGATTGTGCATTCTTCCAGTAGCAGGTATTTACCAATACCTTTCTTTTTCATCTTAATAATTCGTTTCATTCTCTGTCTTATATCTACATCTTCCCTTTTCTGTTTACTTGTTATTATTCATGGGAACAGGGACGGCTCTGGAAGTGTTGAGTCTCAAACAGTGTTTGTAAGGGGTTTTGATACATCCTTAAGAGAAGATGAGGTAATTCTATCTTGAATATGTATGTTGCTTTATTTCTTATGGATGAGATTGCATGCATGTCTCATTATCCAAAGCATGATTTGTATTCTTATTTCTTACTGCTAATGACTCTATTTCTGTTCTTTCAGATAAGAAATAGCCTGGAAGAGCATTTCAGTTCTTGTGGAGTAATTTCAAGGATATCAATTGCACGAGATTATGGCACCGGTTCTACTAAAGGGGTGTTTCTTTTATCCTTTTTTGTTTATAATGGCCAATTTTTTAGTTCACATGATATGACATGATAAACTCTGAAAATTTTCGGCATGGCCCTGTAATTTACGTTTCTCTTGGTATTGCTAGGGGAGCCTCTAGGCTCTCAAATGCTGGAGGTTGTTTTCCGTTTCTGTTCGTATTGTCCAGTTGCTTCCCTTCTATTGCAATGAAAAATGACAAATAAAAGTGACAATGCACATCTAGTGCTTGACCGTGCCTTGAATAAGATTACTTCGAATAGGATAATACTTATGAGCAATCCAAAAAAAAAAAACATAACAACAATATATAATGATATGAAATATGGTATTTGATTTGAATATGGAGGTATTTTTGGTCAATTTGAATAACCATCATCAATATATATAATAAAGTTTATAGCAAGAATATTCATGAACCATGAACAATTCAGCTTTTTCCTCAAATTCGGTGCAACACTGGGAAAATGTTTTAAGCTTGTGAGTCACATTCCATGTCCATAGTTACTTCGAATAGCATCCTCTTGATGCTTATCAGCAATGCTTCCATACGATACCATAAAAGTCATTGATCCAAAAACAAACTTCTTAGCTGTCAAAAGGCACCAAAAGAAAAGGCCATGAATTCTCAGATGTTGCCTCTTTTGGGTTAAATATATAGGTTTCACACTATAGTATAGCGGCTCACTGGAATTATTCACCTGTACCTGATGTCATGCTCAGGCATTATAAGCAGCAGTCAATTAGTTTTTGAGGATTGTACTGACATTGTTAAGTTGCTTGATGTCATTTCCTCAGTTATCTCTTTACTTGATTGTCCCACAATCTATCCACTTATGCAAGATACCTTCTCTCCTCAATTCCCCTGTCAAGGAAAATGACTCTACTGGCACACCCAAAATTCATATTCATTATCAACATACATGGGCCCCCTTTCTGCTGGATTTCCATTCCTTCACTTCAGCTATGGCTAAATCCTTGTTTTTCTGCTCTATCATGCTGGTTTCTTTATGTGGCATTTTTGTTTCTCTTTTTCCTTCCTGTTTTACTTCATATTCTTTGTCTGTACTGCACGGATTACCACTCCTTTTTGAATGCCCACACTCTGACAGATATTGCATCCAAAACATTGAACTCCTTGGCAAGGATTCCAGCCATAGGGGGCTAGAAGGCAATAGTACCTATAAAGTACTTTTATTAATACCGTCCCCCTTCTGCTACATTTCTCAGATTATGCCTCTAAATGGGTGAACTTATTGCCCACCTTGGTTGTAAATGCATGCTCATTACAGGTATGCTTGGTTGGACTTCATGGATGTTGATGGCTTTAATAAAGCACTAGAACTTGATGGAATTGAGGTTGGAGGTTATATATTGTCTGTGGAGAGAAGACGACCTCGGCGTTATATTCAAGATGGTAGAGGTGGCAGTGATCAAATAGGCGGATGGCGTGGCGGTGATCAAATAGGCGGATGGCATGGTGGTGATCAATTTGGTGGATGGCGTGGTGGTGATCAAGTTGGTGGATGGCATGGAGGTGGCCAATGGGGTCATGGAAGAGGTTATGCCAGCAGGTGGCATTGAACGAACAATAAATTAAGCCTTGTAGCAGAAGGCCCAGGTATAGTTTATGTACCCTGAATTATTGGTCGATTGATTACTATGCCAAATACTTGTCTCTTGGATTTGAATTGAAACTCCCCTGATTTATCTGTTAGTGTATGTCCTAAAAGCCAATCATGAGATGAGATGATTGTTATTTATTAAAAAGCAATTGAGTTATTATATTCTTAATAAAAATCAACATATAACTGCCCCTAGAATGTTATTCTTAATAGTATCTCTAGTCTAAGTATTTTTCTGAATTACGATAACTATAATATATTGAGACTAGCATGCATGGTGGCTGATGACCGTAGTCATGGATATGAGAGATATCAAATCAATACATAAGTGCTGGTTGGAGAACAAGGGTGATGAACTGACCCACTATGATAATGCTGCATTGATTGATAAAAAGTGTCATCTATGATTCTTGTAGAAACTATAATGTACGCGGCCACTTTAGACTTGAAGTTGCTATGATTTGCTACAACAGGAGATGTACACTTTGGTGCCGTTTTATGTCATCCAGTGGCAGACATGGCTAAAAGGCAGTGTTTGAATGAATCGCAAATCATAAGTGATATCTGTGGGTTCCATGATTTGGTAGAGGTAGGAAATGCATGACTGTGGGTTATAAGAAAAGAAAGAAAGAAAGAAAGAAAGGGAAAAAAAGAAAAAGAAATGCATGATTGCACTCAAATGAATGAAACCGTGATATTGATTCATTTAGTTTTGAGTAGTCTACTTAGGATCAAAAAATGTAGGTTGAATCATAAAGATGGCACATTCCATGACTCAAGTTTAATCTGGATATTTGGGCAAAAGAGAATAAGGAACATGAATTTTTAGTCATGGATTAGATTTGTTGAGTCATGGAAATTCTGATCACTCAGGTGACGGTGATATATTGCTAGATATGGCTAGATGTTGTCATTGTAATCCCAAGGTCATTGCCAATGTAATAAGAACCTTCATGGTCGCACAAAAGAGTAGACACGGCTTTAGCAATGGGTTAAGGGTCATTTTTACCTTCCAACTTTACCTGAAAGGTCTATGGGCACCGTAAACTCAACCATAGGTCAATTTTCTCTCTCAACGTTAAAAAGTCGCTACCTTGGTAACCCTGACGTTAACTCATCTCTTCTCTCATTATGTGCGTCCTACATTTGAAATATTTTTTATTATAAAATATTGCACATTGGGTCCCACACTTGATTTTTTAAAATATTTTTTATTGTAAAATATTGCACAATGGGACCCACATAATGGGTGAATAATGTCAGGGATATCGAGATAGAGAATTTCTAACATTGAGGGGCAATATTGACTTATAGTTGAGTTTAAAGTATCCATAGACCCTTTGGTTAAAGTTGAGGGCAAAAATAACCCTTAACCCATCATGAATTAATTTAACACACTTAAGGTTACCGGAAATCATAATGGCCTGTATAATATAATTACATTGCCACTATTCAATATTAAATTAATGTTAAATTATATCATATTCAATCTTTAGGCTTTAACAAACTAAATTTGGTTTCATTATTGATCATGGTCAGTCTAGGCTAGTAAATAGTGTTATAGAATTGTATTTAATAATATTGGTTTTAATTATTAGCTACAGTAATATTTGGCCAATAATTAAAGCCCAAGAAAGTTTGATTACATTACATTGAGTTTAATTAATTAGCCACAATCGAGTTGTGTCAATAATAAAAAACCAATGCACTCTTCATCGTTAGTTGGGCTGCAGAACGCTTGTAAGGCCTAAAGACAACCCTAGAGCTATTAAAATTGCATCTTGGGCAAGCTAGAAATTATACACACATTCCTTGATGTCAAATCCCTTAGAGAGGGTGGGAGAGAATCTTCAGCATGCCAGATGAGGAGTCTTCTGGCAGAGGTGATGAGGGAAGTCCAAACAAACAGCCCTGTGGATACTATTGAGGTGAAATGATGTTTCCCTCAATGATTCAACAAGCAAGAGTCACGTCATGCCTCCTATTCAGGTATAATTTTGTTATTCTTCCATCTAATTGATAGGTTTCTCACGAGGATCTTCAGTGGAATTGGACAAAAATTTCAAATCTCTGTTTGTGTTATGTCCTTCATATCCTGCATTATCCCTGTTTTATGGAGATAAGTCACTGCTTACCTTGACCCAGTTATGAGGTGCCAGATAACAAGTTTTCCTGACGTTTACTTACTCTCTTGTTACTTTGGAGTGTTTAAATTTTCTTGTATCGTCAACAACACATTGAATTTTATCTGCATCGTTTGATTTAATCACATTGGTTTGTGAAGCTCTAATGGCGTCATTTGGTTGATAGTAATAATTTAGAGAATGTCTTATACGGTTTTGATGATGTTGGGTAGTTCTTTTCAATATTGTTCATCTCTGGCAAAAGTTAGTCCTTGAAGTCCTATTCAACATTGGATCTAGCCCTTCTACCTTTATTTTGGTTCAATTATACTCCCTCCTATCCAAAATATAAGTAGTTTTTGAAAAAAATCTGCATATCAATAAAGTTTTCATTCCCGTAAAAATATATTTGTTTTCCCTTTTTACCTCAATCCCCCAATCACCAATGCACTTTTTGATGAGTGAGAGATATATTCATACAAATATCTAGATTAATAAATACGAGGGGTAAAATAGATACTAGATTGCAGATATTTTGAACCAAGATTTGTTGAGGGGAAATGTTTATATTTTGGACTTGGAGAAGTAGTTCTCAAAGTCAATTAGGGTTCAACATCATTCTTCTTTGTTAACTCTGTTAACGGAGTTGTCTGACCCAACTCAGGATTATATGGTGTTCCCCTCATATAATTGCCAATCACAATTTGGGGTTCATCCCTCACATTCAAAGTAAAGAGTTGGGACTTGGATTTGGTGGTTCAATCTTTCATGTGTTCTGTGATTTCATGAATCAAAAAGGGTCAGTGACTTCTCGAGCATCAAGGAGGCATTGGTTGCACTGTGATTGTGGTGATTCCACAGCGTCAAGCCGTCAATGACATCTCAAACGGTTGAAAATCCTCGTTGAAGGATTTGGGAGCGCTGGAATAACAGGAATTACATGCTAATCCTTAGAAAACATGAGGGAATAACATGAAACCATTTGAAAGATGCAAGGGACTGTAAAGAAACCATCTAAAAATTCTGAAAGCACAAGGGTCCGTGTTTTTAACCACGCACCAAAAAAATAAATTCTGGGTCTAAATCAAAGTTTGAGCAAATCTTTAAGAATCAAAAAATGAAAAATTTGCCTTTTGTATATCTTGAATTAACTTCTCTTTTTCCTCAGAAGACTCTGGATTTCATACAAAAAGGTTAATAATTTCTTGTATGTATCTGTTGTCTGCCTTGTATAAATAATGTATGATTCGCATAGTTGGGTCTACAGTCTACACTTCCTTATGCCAATGTGCCTTCTCATTCTCAGATGATTTCTTCTCTTGGATACGATTTGGGGGCGTGGATTATTTTTTGTTGATGACGAGCAGTGCAGGAGAATACCTTTGCTCAAGTTCTGTTGCTCCTCTTGGGAATCACATGTTTGTATGACATTGGGAATTAATGACAATCAAATAGAGCGTTACAAGTTACAGCTGGATTTGAGGAGTTCTGTAATTGTATAAACCTCGCAGTTTTGTTTTTTGTTTTTTGTTTTTTTTTTTACCGCAACCTTGCAGTTCTATTGAAGGAAGGGGAAAAAAGTCTGTTGTTGCCCCATAATTATTTTGTATAATATTTAATGGATGATACTTGCTATGATGTTGAAAATAAAGATTGTTAAAAGGCAATTGATGTCTTCTATACAAAATACTTTCGTTTTTAGGTTAAACTAGTGTGTCTTATGCATTGTACGTAATTTAAAGATGAGTCGTATTGTGCATGACTCTTGAATAGGGTCATCTTATTTTTGTTCCATGAATACTGCAGTTTGTTGGAATTTTCATATTAAATATAGATATGTAGATTATTAGAATCGATTGAATACGATTGGCTAGAATTTGAACTCAAATTTAAGCAGACCTAAGAAAGAAGAAATTGAGGTTGAGACCTATGTTGAACTTGAAAACATGTTTTTGGATATCTATTATTCAGGCTTCTGGGGAAATAATATTTTGGATTGTAAAAAGATATACATTTACTTATAAAATTAATATATTTATTTTGTGTTAATTAAAGGTCTACGAGGATAATACAACTAACTGTAAATTTTTTTTCTAATTAAAAATTGGAGTCGAGTGAATTTTAGTTTGACAAGGGTTTAATTTAATTCTCCAATATTGAGTAGTCATTTCCAGTTTTGCACATGAATTTAAGAAGACAATTCAACAAGTGTGGACCCTCGTTAATGCATTAAAAGCAAGACTACATTATATATATATATATATATAATCCAATGATGATTTGCACACTGTACTGAATCTAGAACAGAGGGGACAACTCGTATATGAAATATAAAAAGTTGGGATGGCAGACAACAAGGGATGAATGCTTGTTTATCTGAAATTGGCAATAATCAACATGAATTCACCAATGGGCAAGCATAGAATATACCGTTAAGAGACATGCTTGGAATACCCGCCAGCATGTAAACAATAATATTAGCAGCGAAGTGGCCTAAGACAAAGCAAGACGGGGATTGGAGAACAGCAAGGCGTGAGAATCAAAAGTGGAGTCCTACATATAAAACCCCAGTTCTCATGAACCATTTCCTGCACTAATGAATCACATTCTTTTGTAGCACCAGGCTTAATAGTAGGCGGATCGAGGGGGATTAAAAAGAACAAGTAAGAATGGCACTTCCGTCAAACCTGGCATCCTCCCCAGCAAGCCCCGACTGGATGAACAAAGCAGACAATGCATGGCAGCTGACAGCCGCAACACTGGTGGGGATGCAAAGCGTGCCGGGCCTCATAATCTTATACGGAGGAGCGGTGAAGAAGAAATGGGCAGTGAATTCAGCATTCATGTCGCTCTATGCGTTTGCGTGTGTTTTCGTGTGTTGGGTGACATGGGGTTACAGGCTGTCATTCGGGGACAAGCTCGTTCCGTTCTGGGGAAAGCCTGCCCTGTCGGTGGACGAGAATTACCTCTTCAAGCCGGCTTTTTTGGGACTGTTCCCAAACGCCACGATGATGTATTTCCAGGGTGTATTTGCGTGCATCACTTTGATCTTGATCGCGGGGGCCCTGTTGGGCCGCATGAATTTCTACGCATGGATGCTGTTCGTGCCTCTCTGGCTCACCTTCTCCTACACCTTCACAGCTTTTAGCATCTGGAGTCCCAATGGGTTTCTGTCCAAGATGGGCTTGATAGACTACTCCGGAGGATACGTCATCCATCTCTCCTCCGGGGTCGCGGGATTCACCGCAGCATATTGGGTAATGAAGCACACCCTCCCCACCCCGAGAACCAGATTAATAAACAAAACAGCTTGGCTGGCTGGCTGGCTGGCTGGCTGGAAATAAATTAATAATAATGATGACTCGGTGCCGTACGTGCAGGTGGGCCCGAGGCTAAACAAGGACCGAGAAAGGTTTCCTCCCAACAACATACTGCTGATGCTGGCAGGAGCGGGACTGCTGTGGATGGGCTGGACCGGCTTCAACGGAGGAGACCCTTACTCGGTGAGCATGGACGCCTCCTTGGCCGTGTTGAACACCCACGCCTGCACTGCCACCAGCCTCCTCACCTGGGTCGTGCTCGACGTCATCTTCTTCCGCAAGCCTTCCGTCATCGGTGCGGTTCAAGGCATGATCACCGGCCTCGTTTGCATCACCCCTGCCGCAGGTAATATCTTAAGACATCATCGAATTCGAACCTCTTCCTTCTTTCCTTCCTTCCATCCTCATTCGCTTCTTCTCCAGGTGTTGTGCAGGGATGGGCTGCCATCCTCATGGGCATATGCTCCGGCTCCATTCCCTGGGTGACCATGATGGTGGTCCACAAGAGATCCAAGCTGCTCCAGAAGGTGGACGACACTATGGCCGTGTTTCACACTCACGCCATCGCCGGGTCTCTCGGAGGAATCCTGTCGGGCCTCTTCGCCGAGCCTAAGCTCAGCTTTCTGTTCTACGGCGCCTACAACGAATACGTGGGCCTCTTCTACGGTCTCCAAATGAACGACTCCAGAACCGGGTTCCGACAGGTCGGGGTCCAACTCCTGGGCATCTTGTACGTCACGCTGCTCAATGTCATCTCCACCAGCTTGATATGTCTGCTCATTCGACTGTTGATGCCTTTAAGGATGTCGGAGGAGGATATGGAGATAGGGGATGAGGCTGCTCACGGGGAAGAAGCGTATGCTATATGGGGCCAGGGTGACAAGCTTGACAGCTCCGTTTCCAAGTATGCGAGTTCCTTGTATGACGATGTTGAGGCTGCGGAGGCCAGGAAGAAGCGTGCGTCGCAAGTTGTTGAGATGACGTAGAAAATACACTTTAACATCCGCCCCACCTTCGCATAACGTGCTTTCAGAATAAGAGCTTCCTCCAGCCTTAGCTTACCACCTCGCCTTTTCTAATGCTGCGTACGTACAGTTCGTTATTCATAATAAGCAAGATTGTATTAATTGACGCCTCTTCTCTGTAATGGGAAACGTGCATGTCATCTTGGCTTTATATTCAGTAAGGATTCGCATTTCGTAAGCCACATGTTCATGCGTGTTTTTTCCCCATCATTTGATCGATCCTTCTTTGCTGCATGCATTCAAGTCATTATTTATTGTCTCTTGAGCTTGCGTCACTGGATAACGATTCTTCAAAACTAAAAGAAATTAATTTTGGATAGACAACATAACACCGAGATAAGAAATTAGTGCGGTTGAAAAGATCAGATGAGATGCGCTTTAAAAAATATACTTTTAGTTTTCAAATTGACATTTTATTTGTTTTTGTTTAAATGTTACACCAAACAGAAAGGTTGGCTGAATCTACGATGAATTAAAATTATTTTTGAAAGAAAGAAGAATTACTTTTTCAGAGAATATTCCTCTGATTCTATTTATATAATAGGAAGAGAAGATTTTTTTTAATCCTACCACATAATTAAATTTTTATCATAGCTTTTTTTACCTTTTATTAAATATTAGTAAGAGAAAATATATATTTTAATAAGGATAAATTTAATAACTTTATAAATTTTAAAATTTATTTTTAATTTCGGATGAAATTTGTTGAAAATGATACACAGGAATTCCTTGTAGCACAAAAAAAGGACTTTCTTTATCAGATAATGAATTTTTCCATCCATATAAAAGAAAAAGGTCTACTCATAGCCATACCCAAAAAAAAAAAAAAGAGAAAGGTCTTCCAA
>NW_026557270.1:0-25582 GCF_029017545.1 Prosopis cineraria | reverse complement strand
AAATCCAAGATTGTTTCCAATGCTTTTCACTTCATCGTGTCTCTTGTCGCTTCCAAATTTCTTCTTAGTTCGCCATTAAACCCTCACTGGCTAGCCACTTGCTGTTTGTATCTGCTTTGTTTGATTTCTTTTGTAAATGACCAACTACTGTATATACTGTATGTATCAAAGCTCGTATAAGACCAAAATCAAAAATGCGCTATTATTCTAGGAGCTTGGCCTTCTTAAATTTTAATCGCTAATCATCATACAGTCTAACAGGTCGTGTGTGTAACTTATCAACAATACATCGCTATGACGTGATTATTATAGTGTGATGAGTGTAATTTTATCTTACTAGAATATTAGCAAATCTCTCTTTCTCTCCATTTTTTTGGTTTGATTTTTGGTGGATGGAATCTGCATTCCAAATGTATATTGTTGGCTGTATGGACGTAAACGGCGAGCCGCTTGAGTTGTGCCCAGAAGGACACTGTCCTTAAGAACTATTCTGGCACATCGAGACGACGAACTGACAGTTCTTCAGGATTAACAAGAACTTCCTGCACAATGCAAGGGCATAGAACAGCAACACTAACAGAAAACTCAAACGAAGAAGAGAAGTTAGAAGGGGAGAAGAATGCCTCGAAAGCTCAAGAGATTGGTAGTTGTTCAGTTCAAATGCATGCCTGTATATAGGCTAGATCTTGGACTCGAATGTTAGGCATTCAACCACCAAAGTAAAGGCTCGGTTACATACTCATAAAGCACATTTAAGCATCTGTCTGGAAACATTGGGGGGTTACACAGACGTAAAACACATTTAAGCTCTTGTCTAGAAATGTGGGGAAACAAATACATTTAGGAAATTAATCTATTTAATGGCCAAAAAACGTGTCAAACTCTAAATAGCCAAAAAATGAGATTTTCCGGTAAGCTCATGTAAATAAATAATTATTTATTTTTGTAAAATTAATCGATTCGATAAAAAGAACTTAGTGCCTCTTGAACTCGCACGCAAGGGGTGAATCAGCTGATTTCAACTGCAATTGTCCTGAGTTGGCCTGCTTGTGTGCATAAGCTCTCTTCTCATTCAAGCCTATTTTACTAGCCACTTCATTCCTTAGTATTATACACTAGGAGAGTCTTCATTTAGGTAATATGGGACTTTTGACACACACACACTTTCACACACACATAACAATGCCCCACATGTGTCAAAAGGATCTACTTTCATCTAAGTTATTCACACAGAGGATTATTACTTTGAATTTAGTGTTGTCAACTTGAACTAAACCTAGACTAATAAAACTTAGCACACAGAAAAGTCGATGTAACTTTGTTATTGAACTAACAGATCTTGAGTGTGTACTAGAGATCTTATTAATCAGAGTATACCCCACAGTCTCTACTGTTAATGACAATTTTTGCACGACATCGACCATACGTGCACTGGTTTTAACAAATACCCTAGAGATTTCATCACGATCTCATAAGAGTGGCCCTACTCCACATTTGCATAGGTGTTTTTATCAAGTATATCTGCAATGAATACACCATCTATAAGGACTATGAAAACATTAAGAGCTTTCATTCAACCTCTGTTCAATGCATTCTAGTACTTCTCAAGCTATAGGAAGGGGAAAAAATTTCAGTGCTACAGAACTAACAAGTGACTTGTTCTTACCCATTGAACCTTCTTCATGGGATCTCTGATCATAAAGGTTGGGTTGTCATCATCGTTAATTTCAAATAGGCTTAAGTCCTATTCCCCTCGACGTTTCAATAATAAATTTCTTCCCCAGGGACTTAGTTAATGGATTTGCTAGATTTAACTCTGACCTTATATAATTAATTGAGATGACCTTATCTTTGAGTAGCTACCTTATAATATTATGTCTCAATCGAATATGTCTATGTTTTCCATTGAAAGTCTTATTTTTAGCTGTGCTATTGCAGAATGGCTATCACAATGTAAAGACACTGATAGTGTGGGCTTTTCACCAATTGAAATACTCGCTGAGAAGTTTTCAGCCACTCAACCTCAATTCCAGCTAGCTCTATGGCAATAAATTTAGAATCCCTTAAGGATTTTATGTTGATTGTCTATTTGTAGACTTCCAAGTTATTATACCACCACCAAGAGTGAGCATATAACCACTAGTAGATTTTGTCTCTTCTGAATCCAAGATCTAGTTAGCATTCCTGTATCCTTCCAATACAATGGGAAATCCACTATATAATATACCATAATTTATGATACCTCTTAAATATCTCAAGACTCTCGCTAGAGCCTTCCAGTGTTTACTACCTAGACAGTGGGTATATCTGCTCAATCTGCCTACAGCATAAGCTATACCAGGCTTAGTAAAATTCATCAGATGCAACAGACTCCCAATAATTTGTACATACTCAAATTGAGCAACTAGGTTATCCTTGTGCTTTTTTAATTGCATACTCGAATCATAAGGAGTACTCAAAGGAGCATCTTCAAGATGTCCAAACTTTTTGAGAATTTTCTCAATATAATGTTCTTGGAAAAGCAAAATCCCATTTTCATTCCTTATGATTTATACACCCAAGATTACCTTTGCTTCACCCATATCTTTCATATCAAAATTTGAAAAAAGAAATTTTTTTGTTTCATTAACAACACACATACTAGAGCCAAAGATTAGCATGTCATCCACATACAAGCATATAACCACACAATCATTATTCACAAGCTTTGTATAAAACACATCTTTCTACTTCAACAGTGGAAAATCTATCAGTTGTCAAAACTTGATTAAATTTCTCATGCCATTGCTTAGGTGCTTGTTTTAAGCCATACAAAAACTTGACAAATTTACAAATTTTATTTTCTTGCCCAGGAATCACACATCCCTTAGGCTATACCATGTAAATTTCTTCTTCCAAATCACCATTAAAAATGCTATTTAACATCCATTTGGTGAACAAAAAGTTTGTAAATTAAAGCCAAAACAATAAGAACTCTTTAGAAAAAATTCTAGTTACAAGAGAAAATGTGTCAAATAATCAATATTTTTCTTTTGAGTAAAAGCCTTAGCCACAAGCCTTGCTTTATGTTATTAATTAAACTATCTGAAAAATATTTTTTCTTAAAAATCCATTTACACCCAATAACCTTAGCTCCTTGGGACAAATATGCTAAAACCCAAATTTTTTTTCCTTAAAGAATCAATTTCAATTTCAATTACTTCTTTTCAAAATTTGGCATCAGGAGAAGAAACAGCTTCATAAAAATCTAACGGTTCATCTTGCACTAAATAAGTATAAAAATCATCTCCAAAACTTGTTTCTTTTCTTTGCCTTTTACTTCTCCTTAAAACCAAATTCTTGTTGAATTTTGTTCAGACTCTGAATTCTCAACAGGTTTAGAAACATGCTCAATTTTCAAGGAAAAAATATGTTCAAAAAAATTCAGCATCTTTAGTCTCTATAATTGTGTTTTGGTCTAAAATATCACTTTTTAAAACTAAAAAGCAATAAGCTATACTTTATTCAGTATATCCAATAAACATTCAATCAGAAGTTTTAGAGCCAATTTTCTCTTTTTAGGATCAGGCAATAAAACTTTTGCAAGACACCCCCACACTTTTAAATATTTTAAATTTGGGGTAAACCCTTTCCATAACTCATAAGGTGTTTTCTTTGTTTTCTTATCAGGTATCCTATTTTGTAAAAAACATGAAGCTAAAATAGCTTCACCCCATAAGTTATCATGCACAGAAGAACTCACCAGCAAAGTATTCATTATTTCTTTTAATGTTCTATTTTTTCTTTTTGCAACAACATTAGACTCGGGAAAATAAGGAATGTTTTATCATGTATAATACCATCTTTTTCATAAAAATCATTTAACAAAACATATTCTCCACCCCTATCAGATCTAACTCTTTTAATTTTTGTTTAACTAATTCTCAACCTCTGGTTTATATAAAAGAAATTTTTCAAAAGCCTCATCTTTATTTCTTAATAAGCATACCTTAGTATATCTTGAAAAGTAATCAATAAAAGTGATATAATATTTTTTACCACCTTTAGTCATGGTTGTATTAAATCCCTAAATCAGTGTGAATTAAAGACAGTAATTTATATTCTCTTTGACTAGAAAAATGAGGTTTTTTACTTTGTTTAGTTTCTGCACACACTTTACATTTTCGAAAATTATTGTTTTTAATTTCAAAAAGTAGTCCAAGTTGTCGCATCCTATTTATATAACCTTTACTAGTGTGATCTAGTCTAGCAGCCACAAATCAAGGGAATCAATTATATAGACAGGCATATACTCAGAAAATTCAGTCTTATTCATTTCATCTACATTCAAAACAAACAGTCCCTGATTACAATATCCTTTCCCATAAATACATTATTCTTTATCATTATAATCTTGTCAAATTCAAATGACACCCTAGCTTTTCCTAATAGAGCTACTGAAACTAAGTTTGCTCTAACTTTAGGCACATGCAGAACATCGTTCAGCCAAGTCTTTCTTGATGTGAGCTTTAAGGCCACTTTCCCTTTTTCTTGAACTTTGGCAATTTGGGAATCAGCAGGTGAACATGGTCTTCCCCTTCCTTTATAGGATCATAGGAGGTAAACATCTCCCAATTAGCACATATGTGCCTGGTAGCCCCAGAGTCTACCACCCATTCATTTACATTAGAAATAAAGAGAGCTTGTGACACCACTGCAACAATGATATCATCATCACTGTCATCATCTTGTTGTACCAAATTTACATTTGGCTTTTGAGGCTTATCACAGTTCGCTCTCTTCCTACACTGGGCTGCATATTATCCTGGTTTACCACAGACAAAATAGTCTCCTTTTTCTTGAAAGAAGGGTTAGAAGCACTGGGTTTGTAATCAGATTTCCTATTCTTTTTGTCTTTGGTTTTAGGGTCATACCTCTTATTGTAAGGCTTTGTTTCTACTAGATTGGCTTTGGATGTCATCTCTTTGGTTCGAGCTGCACATACTGCCTTACGATTAGTGTCTTCAATGATGATGTGAGTGATTAGGTCAATCAAAGATAGCTGCTTCTATTTGTGTTTCAGTTGCTGTTTGTAATCATTCTATGATTCTGGCAGCTTTTCAATTAGGATCCCAACAACAAACTCATTTGGGAGGTTGATGTTTTTCAGCACAAAGCTCCTCCAATAGCTTATGATATTTATTGATTTTCTCCTTCACATCCTTATTCTCGGTCATCTCCTATTTGTAGTAGTCTCCCACAATGAACTTTTGCTTGCCAGCATCCTCAATAGTGTACTTTATCACTAGGGACTCTCATATCTTACAAGCTTCCTTGTAGACACATGGACATCAAACAAATCTAGATAAAGTGCTAATGATAGTGTGTCAACATACCTTATTTGCATGAGTCCATGCAACTCTTTGGGCTTGGTCAGCATCAGCAGGAGGCTCAGATTAAGTAAGAGCAGTAGCTGCACCATGCATATCAAGAATAGTGAAGACTCATCCCTACCAGCGTTTGAAGTTCTTTCCGTTAAATACCTCTATCTTTGATATGTCTAGGAATGGCCTCGATAGTGGGATGGCAACAATAGCAAGGACATACTGATCTCCAGTAGAAACACTAAGTACATCTTTGAGGATGACATTATTACCATCATTGGATACCATTTAGTTCAGTTAGTTCTTAAGATTGTTGGCTGTGTAGACACAAATGGTGAGCTGCTTGAGTTATGCCTAAAAAGACACTGTTCTTAAGAACTATTTCGACATACCAGGACAACAAATCAATAGTTTTCTAGGATTAAATAAGAACTTCCTGCACAATATAAGGGCACAAAATAGCAGTACTAACAAAAAAACTCAAACAAAGAAGAGAAGTCAGAGGGGGAGAAGAATGCCTTGAAAGCTCAAGAGGCTGGCAAGTTGTTTAGTCCAAATGCATGCCTATATATAGGCCAGATCTTGGATTTGAATGTGAGGCATTTAACCACTAGAGTAAAGGCTTGGTTACACACTCATAAAGCACATTTAAGCATTTATCTAAAAACACTGGGGGTTACACAAATCTAAAACACATTTAAGCTCTTGTCTAGAAATGTTGGGGGAATAAATACATTTAGGAAATTATTCTGGTTAATGGCCAAAAAAGTTTCAAACTCCAGACAGCCAAAACGATTTCTGAATTTTCTGGTAGCTCATGTAAATAAATAATACTTATTTTTTGTAAAATTAATCAATAAAAGGAACCCAGTGCCTCTTGAACTCACGAGCAGGGGGCAAATTGGATGATTTCAATTGCGATTTCCCTAAGTTAGCCTATTTTGTGGCATGAGATCACTTCTCCTCTAAGCCTATTTTTACTAGCCCACTTCATTTCTTAGTATTTATACACTAGAAAAGTTTTTCATTTAGGCAATGTGGGACTTTTGACACACACACACACAACATATATATCGAAATAGTTAGCGAGAAAGGTAAATAATTCAGTGACATCTGGCTGCACTAGTGGCATTTCTCAAGTGGCGTGACTTAATTGATTAGTTCAATGGAAGCTATCACCACAACATTTTTGCCTTTAGCCAATACTTTATTTAGGGACAGTTTCAAAATTGTTTCTTATGATATAAATAGGGGACAATTTTTAAGAGTAGCCATTAAATTCTACTTTAAGAGACAAATAGTAAGCAACCTTTAAAAGCTGTTGCCTATTTCAATATTGGCAACAGTTTTAACTATTGCAACTATTGCATTTTTATTTTTAAATAAGTAACAGATTATAGCTGTAGCTTATATAATATATTATTTTATAATATTTGTTTGTTGTTTCACGTAGCTTAAGTTATATTTCTGATGTTGTACTATAAGTTTCTCACCCCCAACTTGGCACCAGTGTTATTTTTATTTTGCTTTGGCGTTATTTTATTTTAATGCTTTTTAAGTTAACTTTTTAATTTTAAAATTAAACTAGAAGAATACCAAAACTTGAAAGTCATATCTCATCCGTCATCTCTCACTAAGCTCTAGCTAGGGAAGGAAAATTTCATTCTCATGCATTCTATTCAATCTACTCGATAAGAATTTCAATCTTTATCCAATCTACTTGCATTCTGTTCAATCTACTTGAAAATTTCATTCTTCTATTCTGTTGCAGCGTCGCTACCCCTATTATGCACTTTCTACTGCTACCCTATTGTGGCTCTTTCGGTTCCTTTTTGTTCTGTTTGTGTCTCATTTTGAAACCAACTTGTTCCACCCTTTCTCATCTTCAATCAAAAGATTGAAGGATTTGGGATTTATGGGTTTGTTTACTATCGTCTCAAACTTCATCAATTTGTTCTTGCTTGGGGTTTCTTCTTGTGATTGGGTTTCTCTGCTATAAATTCATGGCTCTACTTATACTCAGAGGTGAGTATTTGAAAAACCAAATTTTAAATAAGAATGCTATATGATTTTTGACGAGGAAGAAGGTTGAGAAATATGAGCTAAATAAGGAACAATGCACCCATTCAAAGCTTGACATGTGTTCTTTTTGCTCACCCCATTTAGTTCCTTTTTGTCTTCTCCTCTTGACTTTTTAGTGATTCTCTATTATATCCTTATGGAAGTGGTTTAGTCAAATAGTTCAGTGTAAGTTTTAATTGAATTTAAGTCAGCTTCCAGTTCCAATACGTTTCAAACTAAAAAAAGGGCCTTTGTTTGGGCTTAATCCTAAGTTGAAATTGACCTAAAAGGTTATAGTGACAAGATATGGCCTTGACATGTATATGTTCTTTTAGGTACTGTTTGTTTGCATTAAGCTTTGGACCAAGCTAGAGTGATTTCTTCAGTGCTATTACTTGTCTACAAAAAACCTAAAAAAGAGAAATAGATAAAGAGATGAGGAATATAGAGGATGCCTTATTTAGAGAGATTCTCATTAACGTGCAATAATAAATAATTGTATAGAGAAGCTTGTGGTATTTTTTATCATCTAGTAATATTTTCACACAGATAGAATTTATTAATAATTAAATACTTTACTTGAGACTTCTCTAGGATTTTTTACTTTATATTTTTATTTGTCTTGATAATATGTGCTCGTACTCTTATTAAGAATTATTTTGCCACATCAAAGCTTCATTGGCAAACTCTTTTTAACTGATCTGGGATTATAATAGGAGAGAAAAAAACATTAAGTATCAAATCACTAGAGATGTGCTTAGTTGTTGCCAGATTAAAAAAAAGGCATTAGTAGTATTCATCTAGTTGCACAATTTTTGTTCTTTTAGTATTTATTTGTTCCGAAAATGCACAATACGTGAACACATGCAAAGTTCTATTCATCCCTATGATTTTGATGCATATGTGAATAATCTTACACTTACATGTAGGTCGTTGATTGAGAACTTTTTCCCCCTAAAGTTCTTCTTGAATTTTCTCAAAAGCTTATCCCTCAACCATTGAATTTGCAATTGAGAATGGGACAGCTCATCCTTTTGGTAAGGATTCTAACTCGTTATTTCATGTGCATTTTGAACACGTCTTATTATTTTTTTCAACAAATATCATGTTCTTTGTTGACTATCATTATTTTGCTAAGTTTGATGTTCTTTAAATTATTTCAAAAAAAAAATCTAGTTATATATTCTATTACCATTGAACAAGTATTGGTATATTGTTTTTAATGCCTAGGCTTTTTTTTCATTTATTTAATTTATTCCCTTTTTGTAATTTCAGTTTGTTTAGTTAACCAAACATGATAAAGAAGGATTGGATTGGCTTACCTTGATATGATGAACAATATATTGATAGTGTTAAATACTTTTTGAATGTTGCATTTACTGAAGGAAAGTTTGAAGGATGAGATTTTGTATCCTTGTGCTACATGTTGTAATGATAGTTGGGAAAAGAGAGATGTAGTGTTTGATTATTTGATAAGTAAGGGATTGTGGAAGGCTACAACAATTGGATTTATCATGGTGAAAAAATAAGTCCTATGGATCTTGATGGTGATATTTATGATAATGTCTCAAATGATGATATTAACGGCTTATTATTTGAGACATTTAAAGATGTTTCTCAAGTAGATGGAGTACATGAAGGCCTAAATAAAGATGTAAAGAAATTTTATAAATTAATTGAGAATGCAAAAAAAGAATTGTACTCTGGCTATGAAAAATTCTCCACCTTATCATTCACCATTTGGCTATATTTGATTAAATGTCTTTATGGATGGAGCAATGCATCATTCACTACTCTTCTAGAGTTATTGAAAGAGGCTAACTCAAATTTAAACATCCCTGTCTCTTTCAATAAGACAAAATCTATGATAAAGGGACTTGGGCTTAAACTATAAAAAGATTGATGCATGTCCTAACAATTGTATGTTTGTTGGAAAGAGCATGAGAAAGATGACATATGTCATATTTGTAAAGCATCAAGGTGGATTAAAAATCCTAAGGTTGATGGTGACCTTGAAGAATCTAATAAAGTTCACAAAGTTCTTTCTAAAGTATTAAGGCACTTTCCTTTAATTCCAAGATTGAAAAGGCTCTTTATGTGTTCAAAGACTACAGATTCATTAAGGTCACATGTAGAAAAGCATTCAAGAGATGGTAAACTAAGGCATCTTGGCCAAGCATGGAAAGACTTTGATGCAAAGCATTCGGACTTCACTCTTGAAACTTGTAATATTAGACTTGGCTTGGCTAGTGATGGGTTTAATCTATTTAGAACAATGAGCCTTTCACATAGCCAATGGCCTGTGGTATTGACAATTTATAATTACCCTCCAAATTTATGCTTGAAAGCAAAAAGTTATATCATGCCATTGCTTATTCTAGGACCAAGATCACCTGGAAATGCAATTGATGTGTATCTACAACTACTTGTTAAGGAGTTAAAGCTATTATGGGATGTTGGAGTAGAAACATATGACATTTCAAAAAACCAAATATTCCAAATGCATGCAGCTTGTTTATGGACTGTTAGTGATTATCCTACATATGCCATGTTGTCTAGTTAGAGCACTAAAGGAAGATTGGCTTGCCCTACATGTAATTATGCAATTACTTCAAACTATTTAAAACATAGTCGAAAGATGTGCTATATGGGTCATCAAGTATTTTTGGATTCAAATCATGAGTGGAGATCAAACACATCTTCTTTTAATGGAAAACTAGAATATAGATCTACCCCCTCCTTATTAGATGTAACAAGAATCCTAGAAGATTTAAAAGACATCCCTAATGTATTAGGGAAGAAAGATAAGAAAAAGAGGGATAGTCCATGGAAGAAAAAATCTTTCTTTTGGCAATTGCCATGATGGAAGGAAAATACTTTACATCATAATTTTGAAGTAATGCCTATTGAAAAGAACATATGTGATAATATAATTGGGATACTATTAGAGATTGAGGGAAAGAAAAAGGATCATGCAAATGCTCATTTGGATTTATAAGATATAGGGATTAGAAAGAAACTTCATTTGAAGGAAACAAGTAATGGCAAGAGGACTCGAATCCCAAGAGCAAGCTTCTTCATGACTAAGTAACAAAAATTTACTTTTTGTGGTGTTTTGAAGTTAGTAAAGCTTCCTGATAGTTTTGTTCCAATATTTCACAATGTGTGCAAGTTGATGAAGGAAAAGTTTCTAGGTACAAGAGTCATGATGTTCATATTATACTACATCACTTACTCCAAGTGGCAATACAAGGCATAACCTCTGATCAAGTTGCTTTACCTTAGTTCGGGCTTCTTCATTCTTTCGATGTTTATGCCAAAAGGTTATTGAGGTGAAATGTTTAGATCAATTAGAAGTAGAGATTGCGGAGACACTTTGCCAACTTGAGAGTATATTCCCTCCAAGCTTCTTTGACATAATGGTTCACTTACCTATTCACCTTGCACATGAAATTAGATTAGGTGAACTTGTTAAATTTTGATGGATGTATTACATGGAAAGATATCTTGGTGATTTAAAATCTTTTGTTCACAACAAGAGTCGCACTGAAGGTTTCATTATTGAAGCATATTTGGTCAAAGAATCTCTAACATTTTGTTCAAGATATTGTCAAGTGGTGTAGATATAAGAATGAATAGAATGGCATGAAATAGAATGATATACCTAATTTAGGTTATCCCATTAGAAATGAGAACTATTTTCTCTAGACCACATGTCACAAAACCAAGCTCATGGGTATATATTATTTAATTGTGATGAAGTGCAAGATTGTATTAGGTATATCATCAACTTACATATGATATTTTATCCTTATGATGGTTTTTTCCTTTTATATTGAAAATGTGTTATTTATTTTTGCAGAGAGCATGAGGTCGATGTTCAGTCACCAAAAAAGAAGTAAGTGGAGCAAAGCTAAAAATCAAAGAGGAGATTTCATACAATGGTTTGAAACATGCGTCTTGAGTGAGGGAAGATTTGATTGGATAAAAGAGTTGTCAAGGGTGCCAATAATATTTGCAAAAAGTATTTTGGTTATATAATCAATGGATATAGGTTTTATACAAGACAGCGTAATGCAAAGCCAAAAACTCAAAATAGTGGTGTGACATTAAAGGCAGTAACCCCAAGCTTTAAAAGTGCAAATGATGAAAATCCAAAGCAAATTTGTGTGACCTATTATGGGGTTATAGTTGACATCATAGAGTTGGATAATTATGGTCATTTTAAACAAATATTGTTTTAAATGTGATTGGTTTGAAGCTAAAGAAGATAATTATGGCCTTAATTGTTGTTTGCTTTAATAAAAAGTGTTACAAGGATGATTCATTTGTGTTAGCATCCCAAGTGCAATAATGCTTCTTTATTGAAGATCCTTTAATAAAAATAGGCGCTATGTTTTGAAATCACTTCCAAGGGACTCATTTGACATGGGAGAATGTTTTAATTCAGATGGACAAGATGTTGAAACATCTAAGATTTTAACAAATGTTATTGTTTCAAAAGATTATGAAGTGGACTTTGTTAAAGAAAATATATCAGATGATATCATTGAAAAGTCTTATCTGAATTCCATGTTCACACAAATGAAATTCATGATGATGCCATTTTTGAAAGTGAAAATGAAAGTATCGATGAATCTATTTTTCAAAGTGATGTTGATTCAATTTGATATATAATAATGAGGTTTTTATGGCAGTAACATATACAAATAACATGTAAGTGATAACAAATCTATTTGTGAAAGTGATTATGTATTTGAATAAATTAAATTATAGATCACTTGTATTTAATGTAATAATGTATCCTATCTTTGTTAAATAAAAACTTTTTCTTCCCGTTAGTCTTAGTCTAAAATACAAGCAATTTAGTTGTTGCAAAATTTCTTCCCATTTTATCGATTGTATTTATTAACTTTGATTCTTAAAAAAATTTATGACATTCTTCCCACTCATCACTAGTAACTAGGACTCAAAGTAAAAAGGAAAAAAACACTATATACTATCCCGATCCTAATTCATAAGATTTTTAGATAAATCACACATACTAAAAAAATATTAAATATACACTTTATAACCTTACTTTTTCAAAAAAAAAAAGTGTAAATTTTTAAAAATGTCATTCATTTAATACCAGTACTCCATTTATAAAACAATATTAAAAATAGAAAATAAATTGAGAAGGTAATATTAGAATAATATTATTAATAAAATCTTATTTTCATCAAAATGTCCTATATGTTGGGACTGCCAAATCTTTTTAAAAATGTCTTATAATTTAAAAAAACAAATATTTTTTATGAAAAAAATATTTTATTGATGTACGAATTATTGTTAAAGTTGGTTATATTTTAGAGCAAAGGAATATATACTTGAAAAATAGGGAAGAAGAAACTAGATACTCTCTTTCTACTGTATTCTTTTGTTTTCTTTTTTTTTTTTAATAGTAACAAGTTTCAATAACACTCTTGTTCAACAGAGAAGTCTAACAAATGGTAGGAGACCTAAATTGTTCGCTTACATTTACAACTCGCAACAGCTGTAATATTGAAGATTGTGAATGGCTCAACCACGTACTCATAACTTCATGGTCACTCTAACAGCAATGATAAAAACGTACTTGATTATTTATTAATATAAGATATTTTTTCAAGATTATTTTGCCCCCATTCTCCGCTGCACTTGGATGGGTCAACTTTAACAACATTAATGAAGCATTAATACTTGATTTTTTTATTTGTAATAATGCTGAAAATTTTAAAGTTATTAGTTTGCCCATATAATCTAATTGTTCACTCCCCCCCCCCAAAAATTTAAGCACTATGAAAAAATAATAATTTTTGTCACCACCAAAAGTTTAAAACATTTTTAGTGGTGATGCTTCGCTGCCAAAAAGTTATCACTATAAGTCTAATTGCTAATCATTTTTAATAGTGAAAAATTTGTTGTCGCTATAAGTTTATTATTGAGTTAAGATGCATTTTTATCCTTGAACTTTTCTTGAGGAGCGCCAGACACCCTGTAATGATAAGTAAGTGGGTAATTTTTTTCCTGAACTATTTTTTTGAGGATCAAAAAACCTCTTTTGTTAGTCAACTGTTAACTTTGCCATTTTCTGCTGATGTAGCATGTGCATTGGGCCCAGCACAGTGACAGGTAAGACACTAGTAATATCCTTTGGTGCTGATTTGCACATAAACACTTTTTCAAAAGCGCTTGTTATCCTAAAATCTTTTTTTTAAGAGTATTGGGCATCCTAAAAAGTTGCTAAAATAAAATTTAATAAATAATTTTAAAATATTAAATATTTAATAATTTAAATATTATTATTTATAAATAATTCATCTACAATTTATAAATTATTTTTTAAATATTAATATTTGGGAAAATGATAATAAAATCTCTTTGAAATACGTAAATGATAATTTGGTCCCTCAAAATGCTATAATTTTCTTGAAGTCCTTATGACCTTTTCTGTCATTAATGAATTTATATAAATTACTAAATTTTTCTTGTTGAAATGTTTAAATATTTATAACTTTCCTTTTTATATTTGCAGTAATACAATAGTAAATAAAAAATTTAACATGTGACGTTGTGATTGCTGTTGTATTGTTGCAAATATAAGAAGAAAAGTTGTGAATATTTAAATAAAATTTGTGAATCATTCATTTTCAACAAGAAAATTTAATAATTTATACAATTCATTAATGATAGAAAGTCCCTAGAAACTTCAAGGAAATTATGGCATTTCGAGAGACCAAACTATCATTTATATAGTTTTAAATGGATTTTATTATCATTTTCCTTAATATTCCAAACTAGTTTTTTCATGAATTTATAGATAGCTTGTTATTTTTTTATATTATTGATCTCTAAGTCTCTCCTAGATTGTTACACACCTTTCTTGTAGGTTGAAACTTACATTCTTGCCTAAATTTTTATGTCATTCTCTAATTTTGTTTTGTTAACTAACGATCTTCCTTCAAACTATTTATGCCCATATTTAATATTTTTTGTACACTGCAGTGTTAGCGGTAAAATTAGAACATGATAGGTTAAGACTAACAATATGCCAACAACACTTATTTTGAAGATATCACCTATCCCATTAATGTGCTACAAAAAAATTTACTTAACGAAAGAATAATGGAGATGATGGAATTTTTTTTATTAATTTAGAGGCTATTCCCTTCGTTTTTAATACAAAATGAAAAATATAAAAAATATTAAATACTAAATTGAGTAGTGTAATATTTTGGAGAAAATATTAGTTGATTAAAAAAATTACAAAGAATGACCTAAAAATGTAAAGAACTCAATCATATTAAAAATATGATCGATATATAAAATATTACAAGTCATCTATAAATTTCTAAAAAAACTAGTTTGAGTTATTAATATTCAAAAAATAATTTATAAATTTAGGATAAATATTTATAATAAAAATATTTAAATTATTAAATATTAAAATATTTAATATTTTAAAATATTTATTAAATTATAGAAGTCAAGGGCAAATTAGCATTAAAGAATATAGTCAAAGTCTTATTTGTCATTATGCGTGGGCTCCATGCACATGCCATATCAATAGAACATTAAAGTTAATGGTTGTTTAATAGAAGAGGTTTTTGCTCTTTAAAAAAATAGTTCAGGCATAGAATTACCCCACTTATCAATATATGGTACCCAGTTTTCACAAAAAAGTTCTTAAGTAAAAATGCACCTTATCCTTTATTATTTACCTTCGCCAAAAGTTTTTTTGAAAGAAAAAAGAAAAAGAAAAAAACCCCATATTATGCCACGTCACTTGCCATATGTGCCATTAGCTCATACCATGTCATCTACCAAGTCACCACCTCATGTTAAAAGTGAAGTTGTGGTAGTGACTTCTTTGTCATTACTAAAAGTTGCCGCCAAAATCTTTTTTTTTATAATAAAAAAATTTAAACAATTGACCATGAAAATATTTAAATAAATAATTTTAAAGTATTATATTAAAATTATAAAATTTAAAAAATAAACATAAATTATATTAACTAATTTATCCCCTATTATTTAAACCTATATCATAATTTTTTGTACATATATGTTTAAATTATTATTTTAGCCAACTTATGTATTTTATGTTAAAAAAATAGTAAATAAATAATTTTTAAAAATAAAAAATTAAAACATGAATAAAAAGTAAAACAATATGTGCATCATTTTTTTGGAGAACTTAAATGATTTTTAAATAATCCCTCCACTAAAAAATGTAAAGAATTTTTGAGGGATTGTATATTAAAAAATAAAGGTATTTTAAATATTTTAAGGATAATTAATGTGTTTTTTTTTTCCAAAATTCCCTTAATAAATAAATCAGTTTGTATTATTTTTAAGTGAAGCACCTTATTATATGAGGGTAAATATCGAAAGATCATATTAGTTTGAAAATAATTAACTAATTTATTGGAGGTAGCGATTTCATTAAAAGTATCTTACATTTTTTAATAGAAAGAATAACATTCATGCTAAAGAGGGGTATTTTGGTTAACATATGTGACTTAATGGTCAATTAATGGTTGGATGGATAAAAATAAAATTCTAAAAGTGTAAGGGAAGCTTGTCGTGTTTAGCATTAATTTTAAAGGAGGTTAGTATAAGTTTTAAAAATATAAAGAATATCTATAATTAGGTTAAAATAGAGGAGATGTCAACGTATGTTACTCTAAAACATATCATTTCAAGTTCTATTTACAAATTACTTTCAATATATTTTATTGAAATTAAAAAAAATCTGAAAATTTATTAACTTTTTTTAACTTGTAATAAATTTTCACCTTTTTTTTAACTTGTAATAAAAAGTCAATAACATAGCTTATAAATATAAAACTAATAATTTATTCCTTCTTTACCTTTAAAGAAGGCTAGAGGAAGTAATTACACTAATTAAGTTTGAATCATATATACGACAACTAATTATCTATGCTCATGTCACCTTATGTTCCCCTTTTGTAATGGTGTCCAAAAATAGACCAACTTTTTTGGAGAATGATAATTACAGACCCTAGAAAAGTATATTAATGACAATTTCAGACTTTAAAAAGTGAAATCCCTTTTAAAAAGCATGGTCTTTACTCGCAATCAAAAATTTAACAAGTTCACCAAATTACACTTATGAGCAAATGCAGCAAATAGCTTATCAAACTTGCATCTTTTTCAACTTGAAATCCTTCTCGTTAAAGCTACTTAGTTTTCCTTCAATCTTGGTCTTAGTGAAAGTTGGGGCATCTTGTAAGCCATATCTTGGTCTTCGATGAAGTGGGTCATCTTGAAATTCTTATACATGCATTCTTCTATTTTTTTGGTTTAAAAATGTGGACTTGTAATTGGTTTGATAGTGTTGTAACTACTAAAATCACTAATATGAGATGAGAGTATTTTTAACCTTAGTTGCAAAAACTAGGAACCATACTTAAAAATGGATTGTTTCCAAGTTTGTTTACTAGTTTTCCCAATTATATTAACAACATTCCCACCTCACATTAGCTAGTTCCAATAGTTAACATTTATCCAACAAATTACATGTGCACACATTTAAACAATAAATAAAGATATATTAGCATTATGCCAGCATTTTATCTCATGAATGTTAGCTAATTTCATAATCATATCCAACAAATTTTATCCAAAATGTTAGTTAATTTTAGTAGTTAACATTTTATCCAATGAAATCCTTCTAGATGTCATTACATCATGAATCTTTTTCATTAACAATTACTAGAATAGAAGACCTTCCTACTAGCATTATGATATCTCTTAGCCATCATGCAAGTAGGAAGAATGTAACACTCTAAATTTTTGAACCAATTTTTTGCAAAATTAGTAGTTCAATAAATCATTTTTAAATCATTGAACCTTTACCATGGTAGGGATCTACCATGGTAGTAATAACAAAACTTCCTTTAAAACTATATCGTGGTAGAAAAGAACTTTTCTTATAAACAAATCATTTTACAAATGGCCTACCATGATAGAAAAAATTTAACATGATGAATAAGCTCTATTATGGTAATTAAGATACTGTTAAAATAAACATTTTCTTATACATGGAGTTCATCCAAATTAAAAGTAATGATATATTTATATTACATTGAATCATTTACTTCATCTCTCCTATAAGAGGTGCTGTGGGCATTGGTAAGGGTGGTAGTGATGGCATATATGGCAAGAGAGGAGGGAGCAGTGGTAATAGCTCTATAAATTATTCTATAGGCACGAAGGTGCAAGATATCCATGGAGAGGATCTTTTTTTTTCAGCCCAAAAGTTTATGAAGGAGGCAGCTCCTAAACCGATAGTGCAACATCGGGGAATGTTGTCATACTGAGATTTATTGCTTAGTGTTAACTCGGCTAGATTCTTGTCTCAAGACAATGTTGATGATGACATCGTGCAAGGTTGGAAAAGCTATTTCATGAGGCTGAATGAGGAGGAGGAGAAAAGGGCAAATGTATCCCAAGATGAGAGGTTGGAAGAGATAAGAGATGAAGGTGAGACTAAGAAGGATGGGAAGAGGAAGTGCCAGTCTTGCAAGCATCAGCAGCTAAATATAAGGCTTGGTGCAGACCATGGATGAACTTTTTGATTGTGAAGTTGCTGGGCATAGCAATTACTAAAGCCAAACTTCAATTTTGGCTAGGGCGTATGTGGAAGTCACAGGAGCCTATCAAGGTGATGGGTCTAAATAATGGCTACTTCATTATGTCATTTTTGAGTAAGGAGGATCGAGATTATGTACTTCTTAAAGGGCCATGGATGATAGATGATCACTATCTTTTAGTGCAACATTGGCGGCCAAATTTCAATCCATGAAAGGCTAATATGCAATGTAAGATTATTGTCTAGATAAGAATTCCAGACCTACCAGTAGAACCTTATAGTGTTAACTCATTTTGTAGGATTGGGAATATGGTGGGGAAAAATTTAAAAATTGATAGATCTACTTCTATATATGATAAAGGAGGGTTCGCCTATATTTTTGTTGAACTGGATATCTCTAAGGAATTGACACCTTTCTTTATAGATTTTGGGGAGGATTTACATATTGTTTATGAAGGATTACATCTTGTCTATTTTCTTTTGTGGGAAATACGGCTACACCTTGGAAACATGTGCTTTAAAAAATCAGGTGTCTTGTCTTTCATATGAACAGGGTAAGCTATCGAAGGTTAGTAGTGATAAGCGATCTGCCCCCATAGATAACCCGGTAGGTAATTTAGTGATCAAAAATAAACTGATAGAGAGTTTCAGCATTAGTGATCAGTCAATGAAAGCCGCTATGGGCCTTAGATGTTAGTCCATCGCGAGTTATGCAAACAAATCAATACTTTAGATATTAAGGAAAATCACAGTAAATCAAATAACAGTTTAGGCATTAATCTAGGGATATCAAAGTATGGCGGATCAGAGAAATTGGGGGCTCATATCAGGGATAAGATGAAAGGGAGACTATATGATCTAAGTGTACATCATAATCATTACCATATAATTTTTATGATTTTGCAATATCTTTTAAGCAATAGTACACTTAGTAATACCTAAAGTGGATATACATAAGATTCACCATAGTTCAACATTTGTTCACCATTAAAAAATAAATAGAGGATGTATACTTGTTCGCAGCGTAAACACACATTTATTAACTAATCAACACCTATAAGTGAATTTAGTTATATTAATAATATCTCAAAAAGCAATTAGGACTATGAGGGATAGACAGGATCCTTGTAACATCTGGAAAAATTTGATCACTAAATATCTAGGTAAATTAGGTTAATTATGTAAATGTGGTATATGATTATAGAGAGCTAATGGGTGTTTTAGGTTGTCATTTCAGCCCTAGGATTGAGTCCAGAGAAAGGTTGGGTCACCTGGGCATGAAAAAGTGAAAAAAAGGAGAATTGACTTTATGCCACATGCTACAGCATGTGCATAAAGAAGCCATGGCACACGAGACACCAAGAAGCGAGAGAACACCCTCTGTGCCACATGCCATGGTGCGTAGAGACAAGTGTCATGGCATATGGTGATGATTCTATAGAAGTAAGACGTGAAACTAATAAAAAATGGAAGGAGAAATGAAAGAGCTCTATTAAGGCTTAAAGAATTGAAGCATTATGAGTGTTTTAAGGCTTCCAAGCACTAGAGGTAAGTTTCCTAAGCTTGATTTTCCCTTTTCCATTTTCTTGAATTTGGAAGTTAGGATTTAGTTAAGAAAGATTAGTTTTGATCCATAAAGACTATGATTCTAAACCCATTGACTTAAGTAGAGTTAATAAGAGTTAACCCATTGACTTAAGTAGAGTTAATAAGAGTTGTTTAAAGTATTTAAATCTAGCATTTATAGTGTTATGGGTTTTGGTGGGTGTGGGGTAATAAATACTCAAAATCCACTATAAATGAGGTGGTTAAAGCAATGTGGCTCCATTAATGGTAATTTAAGAGTTCAATGAAACTAATGAAAGTTAGAGGAAGCTCATAACCCTATGGATACTTTTATAATTGAGGAGATTGAATTTTGAGTGTTGAAGTGTTGAACTAGGTGTTGAAATTATCTTAAAAGAGGATGTTGACTATTATGTCATGATTCATTGAAGACCTATTACTTATCGACACTATTCAAGCTCTATGAAGATTTGGAAGTGTAAATTTGAGGAGTAAACCTTTAACCTCTCAAAGATTCGAGGTAATCAAGGAAAATCTTTCTTGTGCTTTATGTGTTAATTGATTTATTAAATTTTATGTTAAAATTGAAGTGTGTGAAGTTATTGAAATGCAAGTGTGGCATAAATTATTTGACAATCAAACATTATGAATTTGTAGTATTCAATGACATAATTTGTGTAAAGTGAAATCATATGATTTGTAAAGCTCAATGATGTGTGTATAATATGGAGTTGATGAATGTGAAAAATATGAAGTTCCATGAATGTTTATATAGTGGTATTCAATGATGTGATATTTGAGGAGTTCAATAAAATGTGTAGTGGAAGAGTTTGACGAGATAAAGGAAAGTGGAGTTCAATGATTTGATTATGCATGTGTTTGTAATGTTCATGTATGAATTGAGTACAATGATGACGTTATGCACCCCTAAGCTGTAAGTAGTTGCATGCCCTGAAATGTTGCATTATTATGCATCGCATGATCATGAGAGGCAATAGTTCATCTAGGAAAAGGAATAGTTATTTGAAATCTACGTGGTCAAACTTCCATTAGAGCTCGATGGTTTTTTTTGATTTATTATTCATATTGTCCCACTTATTTGATGAGGGACTGTCCTACTGGTTTAACGAGAGACTTGAACCTAACTAGTCTTCTTCTTGTTCGACAATGAACCTAGTTTAAGGAGAACGACACCCTACAGTGTGAGATTTAAGGGAAACCATGATGACAAATGAGTTAAGCAACCTTAGTTGGCAGCCTCTTTGCAACCTTTCTCAATATCCACTCGATATTAGGAAGGGTTAACTAAATCACCACTCTATAAACACTAAACAGTAATCAAATACTCTGTTTGAAAAGCTTGGGCCCAAGACTCGTTTTGCAAAATCATCAAAATCATAAGACTTCAGAGCAATATGTAACAGAAATAAATGATATACATTTATATCAATCATTTCATGCATTTGAAACATAGAAAACAAGTTAGATTAGGGGCCATGGGCCGTGGTAGATAACACCTGTGCTGTGGCATGTGACACAGAACCACACACCTAGACCTTTTTTGTGTGATGTATTATGGCATGAGATGCCATGCACTAAAGTGCACAAGCCTAATTCTGCAGTTTTCATTTGACAACTCAAATGATGAACTTTCAACGTGCATCATTTTCACATACGATGTCTGATCTGAGTGATTCAAGTCCCTATATAAAGTTTATCTCACAAGCTAACTAATGACATAGGTTTGGATATAATCTAATGATTCAAACAAAATTTAGACACCTGGGTGTAAAAAGTTACTTTTTTAAAGAAATTAAGGCACCCAAGCACTCAAATCGATCCCTTAATCTCATTAGACCATTTCAAGTCTTGAACCCAATCCAAAAAGACCTATTATACCTGATAACCTCAATATATCGCATATATATGCACATAGCACACTTTGGCCATTCAATAGCCAATTTCACAAGTAAAAAATTTTCACCACATAGTGCAATAATGCACTTTAGGCTATAATCTCTACTATTTCTCAATAAATTCACTTTATTTTCACCACTAGCATATTTATAATATGTACACAACTAAATCTTAATATATATTACTCATTTCACCACATATTCACATATATGAGCTAGAATTTAAACAAAATCACTACAATTTCAATAGTTCACAACTCAAAACATGCATGCAAGTCCTATAGCAACTTATATATATATACAATGTTCATATCAAGCTAGTTCATCAAGAGTTTCCATAATAGTGGCACCACTATGTCTATCCAGACTCTTTTCCTTTGCCTTGAGCAATACTTTATCTTGTAAAAACATAACCATAGGATGAGATAAAAACCTTAATAACAAAATAACTCTCTACTATCAACTATCACATGCAACTATATGAAAGTATAGCAAATATATAGTTAAACATAACATATATTATATAGTCACTTCAAATTTCATCTATATAAATCATTTTACCACTTTTACCACTATTCAACACTTTTCACTGCTTTTCAGCATTTAGCATAATTATTATCGACCGAACCTCCAAATCACCCCAGCATGAAACCATAGGCTTACCTTAGACTAATATACACTCTCATTGGCCTTGAGCTCACTTTCAGCGGTAGAATTACCTAGCCAAAGGTGTTCTATCTCAGTTTCGAACTATAGTTTCTCCTAATACACATAATAAGGTGTCGTTGACTCCAACTCCGCATTACATTGATACTAAGGAGTCCAAATCTCCAATATCGCACCTCAATAGGTATTAAGGAGATAATCTCCAACATCGCACCTTGAAAGGCACTAAGGAGATATAATTCTCTAACATCACATACTGCCAGGCACTAAGGAGAATAAAACCATACGGCCTTTCTCTACATCTCTATACTATGGGTGAACTCACACCCCTATGATCATGCTTTTTAAACCAATCATAGGTTTCTAATCACTACTAATCTCATGCATATATATATATATATATATTTTTATTTTAAATTACACAATTTCATTTACTTGTTTAACCAAAATTCTTTTTCATGCAATAAACATACAATGCTACAAAACATGCTCTGTTTAAAATGATTTCATGCACTACATAGCATACTCACACACAGTTACAATAAATAGTAAAACAGAAGAAGTTATTTGGTTACCTCAACTCTTTTGACATAAGAAAGGTTACCCGTGGTACTTTCTCAATCACAACTCATCTCTATGTGAAGATTATGCCAATCTATACATAATTGGCATAATTAGTCAATTGGTTCAACTGACCAAAAATACTTAATTACTACTTATGGCTATACTTAGCTGTTTAATTCTTTCCACTTAACCACCTAAGTCCATTGCCACTCAATTCCATTTTTAATCACTTCTAACAATCCTATTTTGCTTACACATGATTTCACCCCTAATTTCTATAGAATTAGGGCTAAATTTGGGCTTATAGGTTTAAAGCTCTATCATTCAACTTTAAATTAGTCACAAAGCTCTAGTATAACTCTTGAGAACCTTTTTATTACTATTAGGTAAGAAACAAACCCCTTAAATTTTCTCAATTTAATTTCTCTATGAATCATATTTAGAGAAATTATAGTAGAATTGGAGGTAAGAGTTATATAAAGCTTACTCGATAAGTTACTAATCAGAAGTACCTTCCAATACTATGAAAACCTTTCCCTAGCCAACTTTAGCTTCTTCTCTTCTCCTTTTGCGTTTTCCTCTTCTTTCCTCTCTACCTTCACCAACCGATTCATGACTTTTAAGGTTCTTTTTTAGTCCATGCGCCTCAATGCGTGGCACAATAAGGAGAATCCTTATTGTGCGCACATGCTTTGACCCAAAATGCGATCTTTCCACTCGTATATGTCCATTTAACATTCTAAAGATACAAATCATCAACTAATACAAATCTCTAATCCTTTACTAATTAAAAAATCCATCCCAAATCAATAGCTAAATACAAGATTAAAAAATCAAGATGTTACACTCTCACACATGAATGGCTAGGGTAGTCTCATCTCTTAGATGAGCCTAGTATGTTTTAGCCTATGGTTTTGTGTTAGAGGTATAAGGAGGATATAAGGGAGGTGTGATCATGAATATAGTAATAAAAGGATACATCTTTGTCTGTATTGTAACCATGGTGATGAAAATTATGTGATTGGTCTTATATCCATGTGAAATTATGTTACCAACTCATTATCTTGTGAATATATGCTACTATAAATGAAAAATGTTAATGGTATTCTTGAACATGTTAAATGATTTGAGAATGATATCATTGCCACTTGCATTTAAATTGATTAATATGCATTAGTATAAGTTAGAAAGACCTTGTCACACCTAAAATGAGATGTAAATGGCACGTGAGAGTAGAGGTTCCGGCCTTTAGGGCGAGAATAGGTGAAATAGGAGTCACCACTAACATTTTGAGGAAAATCTTGGGAAACTAGTTAAAGGAGGTAAGGATGGTCAATGAAATTAGAAAATAGGTTCAGGAGTCAATTGAATGTAGGGAAGGTGTTAGGCATCCTATAACACCCGTATGTAAGAACGGTTACCTGAAGTTTGTGTACTAAATTAATATGGTTTTAAATTTATTTTAATTATCCCTCTCTTATTCATGTGTTTGGTATGAAAAATGATAATAATTAAGTGAAAAATATTTATTTATTTACAATGAAGGACTTGACTAATAATCAGATTCTGAGGCCTATATACTCTGTAATGGGGATCAAAGTCCATATAGTTCGAGAGTAAAAGCTTTTTGGTGAAAATATTTTTTGAAGAAAAATTATTAGAAATAATTCACAATTTTACAAATAAAATAATTTTTTAAAATTTTGATATGTGTGTTTTAAATTATAAAAAGTAATTTAATTTTAATTATTTTCTCAATTTTGAAATTCTGAAATAAGAAAAAGGTAAAGATTTTAATTATTTTTTATATTTTATGATTGAAAATTTAACCACTATATCTATAGAGACTTATTGGCTCATATGATAATGCAATTATTCCAAATAATTGCGAAGATTCCAAATCTCGTACGATAAAAAAGTTTAACAACTTAATTTATTTTAATTAAATTTTTAAGTGTTGATAATATTTTTTAAGCGTGTGTATATACAATTCTAAAGACTCTAAATCATTATACTTGTAAAGCCTTATTGACTATCCAGCAAACAATTATCCTAAATATTTGTAGAGATTCAAAATTCTCACACAATAAAGGATTAAATAATATACATTTAATTACATTTTTATTTAATTGATTTAGTATATAATTTATATATATTTAGTTTGTTATATCTGGCAGAGTCTTATTGACTCATACAATAATATGATTATCTTAGAAGTCTATAAAGATTCAAAAATCTTACATGACTAAAAGATATAATTGGTAAATGTGATTACAATTTAAATACATTAATTTGATTAATTAATTTTTTTAAATTGTGTATTATATCATTATTTGTAAAAATTATTTATTTATTAGAAATTGAGAATCGCACACCTGTTAGGACTTATTATCCTACACGATGATATAATTAACTTAAGTATCTATGAAAATTATTGAAAATCACATGGGACTTAAATAAATTATTAATTTAGATTATAAAAGAGAGTTAATTTTAATGATGGGCTTTTGGAACCCATATTAACATATAAGTTCCACTCTTATAGCTAAGAAATCTTATTGATTTATACGATATGAGATTATCCTAAATATCTGGAAGATTCAAAGTCTCACACAATAAAATAATTAAATAATATCACTTTAAATAATTCTAATGTGTAATTATAAAAATGTATATTTTTAAAATATAAAAATCTTAATCATTGTACCTGTGAAGCCTTATTAACATACACGTAAGATAATTATTCTAAAAATTTATAGAGATTCAAAAATCTCAAATGATCAAAAGATTTAATGGTTATTATTTAA
>NW_026557269.1:0-25616 GCF_029017545.1 Prosopis cineraria | reverse complement strand
GGAGTCCATCAAAAATCAAAATCTCAATTAATTATTGATTTCGGTCAAAAAATCAATTTAATTAAATATTAAATCAAATATCAATTTATTTAAGGGAACATTTAAAATAGGATACATGTATATAAGACATTTATTTATAAATACATTCCATGAATTTTGTAAAAATATATTCCATCTATTCAAAAATATAAGGCATTTTTGAGGAGTTGAATGTTCAAAAATGTAAAGCATTTCTAGTCTTTCGATGTATAATTATTGCCCTTTTCTAAAAGTGTCCCTATTGATAAATGATTTTATATTTATTGTAGGGTGTTTAATAAGATAAATATGAAAAAATAGAGTTAGTTTGAAAGTAAATAACTATTTTATTAAGAGTGTCATTCAGTTAAAAATGTCTTACATTTTTGAATGAAGGATATTCAAGTTTTAAGAGATTTGCTTGAATTATTTTACCATATAAAATGTTATCAAAAAAAAAATTTACCGCATAAATAAAATGACAGATCATATCTAGCACCCCTACCACTTAAAATCTCAATTTCAAAGGGACTTTGTAAAGAGTGATTTTAAAATTAAACATCTTGAGAAATGGTATTAATGGGCCAAAATATAAGGATTGAAGATTTGATGTCCTACGAGGGTGGATGTGGCAAGAAGAGCCATAACACTCACTAACCAATTTCATTTATGATTTTTTTATATAATTACCTATTATTTATGCACTAGTCAAGTATAATGACATTGGGTAGTAAAATTCTTCTAACGAGTGTTGACACCACTAGTTAAACTAGTACAATTCTTTATTAATTAAGGTACGTACGTGCTTGTTGGTAATATGCTATGAATTTTAACATGTGCAATATAACAATGAACAGAAAGGTTAATGTTAAGAGTTTGGTCGTTTAACCTATCATCCTATTTGTTTGCAAATAAAGCGTGAAATATAACTAAAATAATGTTTGATAGTGGTATCATCTCATGAAACATCTCCTCAAATCAAAACACAAGAATCCCAAAAATGCATCACTAAGAATATTGATAAATTCTATGATCTTCTTGATCTTTTCCTCTGCCAATATAAGTTTTGTAATTATTTCCCACGAGTGATAACTAAAAATTAAGCCCTCTTCGCTTTTTTTTTTTTCCCTTCACATCTTTCATTTTGAAAGGATTTCTAATAATTTCTTGCCCTTTCTCTTAAAAAATGTCACAAAATTTTTTAAGCAAATTTAAAATTTATTAGCCGGACAAAAATTAAAATGTCACTCCTAAAGTTATCAATTAATTTCAACCAAAAACTTCAAAATGATAAATTTGGCCATGACGTTCACTTTTTGTTATTGGAGCTGCATTATTTTTTTTTTCTTAAAGTATACTCACAATCGACAGCTATGAAACTAATCACTTGAAGAATCTAATTACCATTTAAGGGGTTATTCACTTTCAGTCAATATTCTCTATAAACTTCTCTAAAAATCAAACCTCCGAAAGATTTTACACGTGATGGATGTGAGAAAAATGATAATTTCATTAACGAATTTAAACCCAACTTAAGTTAAAATTCCTTGTATATTTAAATTTTTTAAATGGGATGCAAATTTTACCATTAAATAAATAAATATTATTAAAATAAGACTAAATCATAGTTATAGGTATATAGAAATTGTTTGAAAAAATTACAAAAAAGGGGACAAAAAACTATCATTTCCAAATTTATGAGTCGTTCGTAACTGCCACAATGTAATTCACCGTGGTAAATCACGCTAAAGTTAATTTATCTATATAATAGTCAACGTTCTATACAAAAATAATAGAGATAATTTGCTTAAAATTTTAAAGTTTAAGGTTCATGATGCTGCTACTCATGTACTAGTTTAGAGGGTGAGCATTCTTTCATCTTCCTTTCCCATCCTCTCCTTCTCTTCATTTTCTAACCATTAAGATTAACATTTGGATGGTTTGAGATTTAATATTTTATAAATATATATTTTTTATTTGGTTTAACTGCAATTTTAAACTACCAAATTAAAAATTTAGGAATTTAAGTTCGATCATTTATCTTTTCTTATAATTTAACATTTAAATAATGACTTTCACAAGATATCAAAATTGAGAAGTCCAAATCTTGATTTGATAGTTGGAAATTGAAAAGAATTGAAGAAGATGGTAAGAGAAGAGGAGAGAATCCACTTCTTTAGTTTAGGATTGTGATGCTCGTTAACAAATAACACATCAGTAAGGGATTGTCACATCAGCATTGATTGGGCTTCAGGTGAATAATAATGAGGCTAAGAAAGAGTTAACCGTGGGAATAATTTACTTTGAATTTAAGAGTTTATAATCTATTTTATATATTTTAAAAATTCAGGATTTAGGGCGTTTTTCGCATAAGATTTCAAAATTCAAAATGCTCATTAACCCAATATAATATGGCCAAATACAAATAGTGTTAAAGGAGGAAGCTTTGGAGAAAATTACATTCAAGAAGACTTAAAAGATCAATATGCCATAGAAGATAGGTATGCATTGAATGTTTTATGTTAAGCAATTTCGCCTCCCCTCTCCATTTTCTTCTTTTTTATTTTAAATTTATTTAATAATTAAAGTTATAAACGGATACAGAGTGAATATGTGAAATATAATTTTTTATTCGTCCATTATATAATCAAATTTGACCCAAAAAAATAATATAATACAATATGATTTAACAAAAACTTTACTAGATGTGAATCCATAAATTATACAAATTAATTCTGTTTATAGTTTATAGATGATAAAGCAAGTTAGATTTTTTATATTTTATGTTGATATCAATAGGGGCTATCATCTAGCCTGGTTACCTAGCATGCATAGCCCATCTCAAAATAAACATCCTAAAAGAATTTGAGCATGTTCAAGTTGGACTCAACAGTGGGCAAGGTAGGCATCGAGCATTTATACTACCTTGCCCATTTGTTCACCCAGGGGTTTATATAATTATATATATATATATATATATATATTCCCTATGTAATACGCACATGTCTTTTTTTTTTTGGGATTATGTTATTAATTTCTAGTGTGACATATAACCATTATATTCGTATTAAGAAAAATTGAAAAAAACTATATACTTAATATTATATATTCAAGATATTTCTTTTCAATTAAGTGAAGATATTTGTATTATTATAAATTATTTATTCCATAATAAATTCTTGTTATTAATATTATTGATACATTAAAATTTACTTATTTGATTTAATTGAATAAAAGTACATTATTGTATAAGGCTAAGTATAATAAATATTATCTAAGAAAATAATGACTTTGCATTGTTCGAAACTCTATCATAAATCATAAAAGAAACATAATATGCAAATTCTTATAATTTTCTCAGGATCTTTGAATATTTCTTTTTTTCAAAAAAATAAAATAAAACTAAGAAACATGTTCAGCCCAAAATGTTTGGACATCCCATGACAGAAATGATAATGATTATAAGCCTTTACCTGGTACAGGTTCCTTCACAACAATAATTGTTCCATCATAATTCCTTTGGCCAACGTTCCACCAGATTAACTTTATAGATATAAGTATAGAGTTCATCTTCCCTAATGCAAGAGGTAATTTTGAGTTTAATATGATTGATAAATAATGCAATACGCTGATAACTGTGAATGCGTTGGTGTATATAGCATATGTGCAAGGCCTTTTTTAAAAAAAAAAAAAATAGTGTGGAGTGTTGACAATCATCCTATCTTTCTGCAAATAAAGGGTTAAATATAACTAAAATAATATTAGATAGTGGCATCGTCTCATGAAAGCATCTTCCTCAAATCAAAACACAGAGAATCCAAAAAATATGCAAAGAATTAACCCTCGTTGCAAAAGCATGTCAGCTTATGTGCCATGAATTGCATATGCAAAGAAATATTTTTCAATATAAATCTGACAAATGACTTTTTTTTTTTTTGGGAATCAAACTGAAGTGCAATCATAACTATATAATGAAAAAAGATAGTCAAGAGCAGAGCCAAATGATTCATTGTTCACCCCCTTCAGCTAATCAAGATGGGAAATGATCCAAGGTACAAAAAATGCTCGCGATAGCATGAGCTTTCCTAGCTAAAAAGTGAGCATTGCTAATAAAATCCATCCCTATAAACAAAATTGGTGTCAAGTATCCCTACATTCACCATTCTACACTACTCCTCTAGAGGGCATAAGGATTAGAAATAAAGTCAAATCATCACAATTTTGATGGATTCAATACCACCAGCAATCCTAAAGCAAATATGCAAAGTAATGATTAAGATTCAGGATTAATGCTATTCGATGTTTCTGTTGCCAATAGGTACAAGACTTTCTGCATAATTGAAAGTAATTGATAAAGAATCGCCACATCTGCAAGAAACAAATTTCTCTAATTCATCAGTATTCATATTTAACAGATATAGAACCGTTGTCATTCCAAGCTGAGAAGCATCGGAGATAATTTTGTCCAACCAAATGCCCCTTAGAGACATGTAAGGATTGGGGCCCATGCTCACAGTATATTTCTTACTCCAATTCCATCTCTCCTCAGATGGACTTGCACTCTCTTCCATCGCCCACAATTCAACCACATAAGGTTCATAGTTCCAAATATTAAAAAAGTATAGCTAGTTGATTCTGATGTACAGTAAGCGAGCCACGTAAATCACGGTCTGATAATGCTGTAGGCTGTGGTATCAAGGTAAACACTTCCGTTGCTATGTCAAATGAAACTATTATCCATTCAATAACATCATCTTTACCCAAACCACCAAGCTCAACGATCCTATCCCCATACCAAAAAATAGCTCCACGAACATTGATTGGAAAAAGATGAAGAGACACCCCACCAAACTCCTCCATGACCCTGTATTCAATGAATACACTTCTACTACTAGATCATCCTCAGAATCAAACGCAGTTTCATGAGATACCACTATCTTGTAATCATTAACAATTGGACTGAACCCAAATGCGAATAAATCATAATTAGAATCAATATCGTCGTGCATAATTCTTGGCACCTGTCTAATCTCTCTGGTGGCAGGATTCCACAAGAAAAGGGAAGGAAGAAAAGGAAGTGGTGCACCATAACCAGTGCTAACACAGAGCAAGCCGTTGCTGCAACCAACGATCCTAGCATACCGTAAGGAATCTACCATAGGCGACGACTGAATTTCAAGAACCTGCATCTCATAATTGAGCATATACAAGTGCAGAGGATCACACCTGAAGTCCGACTGCAAAAGAAGCAAGGGGTTTTCATTAGTGGAGTGGTGCAAGCGTTCTGTGATGACAGAGTCGGTCTTGATGAGTTTTTTCCAGTGCTTGCAGACACATTGAAATCGGATTAGGGATTTCACAGGAAGCCGTGTGAGAATGTTTCTGATGATTTCTTCCGGAAGAAATGGTGTGTCGCCATCCACCGCAGTCAGTTTCATGGTGCTCGATTGGAAGAGAGCAGTGGAACCTCGGCCATCACAAAAGGGCGTTATGGTTTGTCCGTTTATGTTTATATTTAATAATTTTTTTGGTCGACCAATATTACAATAATTACATATGTTACACCCAAAAATCAATTACATATTATTATTATTATTATTATTATATATTAAACATTATGTACTTGATTTATTAATATTTAAGTAATGATGACTTTATTTTATAAAATCATTTCGAAATTTAAAATTTTAGCTAATTTCCAAACAATAGTTTAAAATAATTAATGGGATTTTAATGACAAATTCAATTGTTATCAATTGGGATACCTATTTTATTTTATATCTAAATAAATATAAACAGAAAACACGTTTAAAATCGCTTTAAGTGATCAATTTTTTTTTTATTTTGATGAATAAGAGGTTAAAATATTTAGTTATTTATTTATTGAGTAAGATATAATGACCTCTTTTTTATTTTGTTAAAGTTACTCTTCTATTTTTAAAACCCTTTAATTCAAATTTTAACACCATTATGTATATTTCATTAACAATGTTAAAATACTTAATTTTTTATTTGTAATTATATTGAAAATTTTAAAATTATTAATTTCCCCTTATAATTTAATTGTCTACACTCCCTCTAATTTAAGTAACTTTAAATAAAAATATAACAATATTTAAACAAAAAATTTTAAAACATTGTATTAAAATTATAATTTTTAAAAAAATAAACATAAATCATATTGATTATTTTATCTCTTATTATATTAAATCCCAATTTTATTAAGTTATTTTTGTACATGTCTTATTGTGTTGATATATTATTTTATCCAACTTATTTTTTTATTTTTTTAAAAAATAATAAATAAATAAATAAATAAGCTTGCATAACTAAAATATAAATATATCCATTAAAATTTGTTGGATAGCTTAAACAAATTTTAGACAACATTTATATTTAAAGAAAGATATTTTGGTCTGACATATTCGACTTGATGTAATCAATTCATGAAAAAGAGGAGATAAAAGGAGGAGGAACAAGCATGGAAATGGAGTTTAATCACACCAAGAAGCCTTCACCTTCAAAGGGCAACAAAACAATAAACATAATTACTGGCAAAAGCTTCAATGAGTATTCCCAATCAGAATGGAAATTGAATTCAACGTATTTCTGCTGAAGAATTTCCCATTCATTTTCACACATCCACAATGGTACTGTCAAATTAATACCTCGTTCTCTTTGAACCCAAGATATCAACCTTTGCCACTATCCTTAAATGATCAGATGGCTATGAGGCCAGAGAACAATAAGGTTGAATGCATGTTTCTTTCTTTTATGTAAATTTGTGAAGGAACCACATCATAATATCATGATTCATGTGAAGAGAAAGATAGATATAATCAGAGACGGATCTAGAATTGAATCTATGGGAGGGCCAAAATGCATAATTACATCACAATGGGAAGCTAAAATGAGTTTTTAACATTTTTAACCAAAAACAACAATGTAATTTTTGAAGTTTTTTTTCATCTGTCCTTAGATATGATGTGTGAAACCCACACACTCTGAAGAGTTCGTCATTCAACGTGTTCAAGTGTCTAACATTACATGACATCGTTATGTAAATATTGTCACATGCATGAATCCAATCAATTTTGCACTACTATCATTCTTGGATGATAATGTCATGTGGGCAAATAAGATAGGGTTAAGGGGTAAAAATGCTTTGAAAATTCTCTGAAAGGAGAATTGAGTATTTTTATATTTTAATTAGGGTAATTTTACCCCATTGTTAAATCTGGGGAATGTGCACCATTAAAATTAAAATTTGACTGAATGAAGAACAAGTGGCACTCATTGATTTGTCCTCAATTCTTTCCCTCTGTCTCTGAACCGTTCCTTTTCTCCATCTTCTTCCTTATTCCTTAGACTTTCTATTTTACTTTTTTTTAATTTATTATTGCATAAGGTTCTCCCCTGCGAGCTAGCTTGCACACTGCCATCATTATCGAGCTTGTGATGAAGGTGGTGAACAGTGCCATTAATAAACATATGACAAATGTATGGTCATTCAGTACCTACACTCAATGAAATGTACATGCTCGAGTGAGTTCATTCATTAGTGGAATACAATTCCATGAATGGCGAATGGACTAATTAGAGGGACATGCATTGTTAAATTAGGAGAATAGATTGTGAGTACCTTTGTGATCCTTGCCAATGTTGAGAACAATGACCTCTACCAAGCCTTAGGTGTTCATAAGAAAACTAAGAGCAAGGGCTTCTTGAAAAGGCATTCTACAGATGACGGCCACAATAGCTGTGCCAACAATCTTTCTAAATCAAGGAATAAATATGACCAGACCACGAAGTTCCTTTGCTTATGGTTGCCACATTTGTCTTCAACCCACTAGAGACAAAATAAAGAGGTAGAAAAAGGCTAGAGATGATGTCCTCAAGCTTCTCGATTAAGACCCCAACAAAAGGACCATCTTTGGGCATGGCAATGCCAATCACAAACACCCTAGACAAGACATGAATGCCAATAGTAGGGTGAAATTATTCCCTTTTCTAAATCCTTTTCTAAAATTTTAAAGCAAAATTACTCCAATTAAAAAGTGAAAGCACTTGGTGCTCATTTCAGAAAATTTTTGAGGGCATTTTTGTCCCTAAACCCTATAAAGATATATACATAGAGACACATTCTGGTCAACTCATATGCTTTGTGTTCATTGTTCGAGAGGGACACAAATCCCTTTCTGTTTGGTGCTTCAAGGATTCTTAAACTTAGAAAAAGTATCATCAATTCTTACATTTTTCCCTTTCCTGACTCAATTTATAAATTATAACAGTGGGGACTTATCAGCTTAGATGTGTCTAATAATATTATTGGGTAGTTTGTATTTGATTTTGTATCATCATAACTATTAGCAGATCATTACTTTGTTTCTAATTCTTCCTATCTTAGATAGATCTCTTCTATCTTAGTTTCTAGATATTCATTTGAACCTGACACGATTACAATTATATAACTGCGATGAGGGTTTTTATCTCCTGTTGGCCCAAAAAAAAGAATGAGGGTATTTATCAATATTTTCAAAACTAAACCAGACATTGAAACGGTGACATAATAATTAAATTAAAAAAATTATATATGTATATAATAATCTAAATATAAAAATAAATATGAAATTTCTATTGAACTTAAAAATAAAACAAAATATTTTAAGTATATCATGAATTAACAAGTCATATGATACAACATAACATCAAATAATTAAAAAAATTACTCATTTTCTAAAAAAAATTGATGAAAAATTTTTAAAAAAGAAAGGGCATTTTTTTGAACAGTCCAATTTTTTAAAATTGGACTTGATTCTCGGCTTGATCCTAATTCTTGGTCCGACCTTCAGTCCAAAGTAGCCCAATTCGACTCAATTCCTCAAATGGTTTTTTCAGCTTGACCAAGCCATTATCCTGACCGATCAACGTTCCAACCGTTTGATTCAGTCTAATTTTTTAATCATTAGTATTTATAAATAATGAAAGACACTCTAAGACATCTTTATGTAATTAGTCATAAATAAGAAGACACCTCTTATTTAATTATTAGAATAGACAACCTTAAATCGAAACTATCTGCTTCTCTTAATAAGTAGATACCTTTTAATAATCCAATTTCAGAAATTAGTATTAAAATTAATTCAAATTTTGATTTATTAATATAAAATTGGCATTTCAATAAATAAAGATAAATAACATTTTGAATTGATGAAGATGCATGAAATGGAAGGAAAGGAAGGGAAAATTTCCAACAGCAAACATGTCGGGCATGTAAAGGAAATGAACGGAAATTAATGAAGTGCCCAAAAAAAAAAAAAAACTAACAAACATTTGAATTAGGAAAGAATGGTTCATGGAAAGCCTTATATAATTCATACACTAGGATTTGAATCAGGAAATCGATCCTCTGAAGTTGATAATCTATTAATTTCATGAAACTTACCATTTAAAAAAAGAAAACAGAGAAAACTAAACAACTTGATATCATGAACATATCCAAAAAAAAAAAAAACCTAGAAATCTCTTGTACTAATTCATCATCTTACACAACATCTCTAGAAGGCACAAGGTTTATAAATACAGTCAAATGATCCAAAATGTGGCGGATTCATTTCCATTGTAAGTCCTAAAACAAAGGAAATATGCAAAGTGATAATTAAAATTCAGGATCTTCAATATGCAAATTGCCAACAGGTAACAGACTTTCTGCATAATTGAAAGTAACTGATAAGGAATAGCCACACCTGCGAGTATCAAAGTTTTGTGATTCATTAGTGTTGATATTTAATAAATATAAAACATACGCTTCATACGGATAATAGGAAATAATTTCATCCAACCAAATACCACGTGGACAAATGTAATAATCGGTGCTTATACTATGTTTTTTGCTCCAACTCTATCTCTCCAGAGATGCGCCAACACCCTCCTCCATCACCCACAAATCAATCACAGAAGATTCATAGTTCCCAATCACAGTATGAGAAAATATAGCGAGTTGGTTCTCATATAGAGTAAGACTACCATGTGCACCAAAATCTAATCCAGCAGGCAGTGTTAGCAATGTAAACACTTCCATTGCTATGTCAAATGAAAGTATCATTATTTCAACAACATTAATTTCTTCTTCATCGCCACATTCAATCACCCTATCCACAGACCAAAACATAGTTCCATAAGCAGTAACAGGAGAGGAACCATGAAAATCCACCCCAGGAAAGTCCTGAAATTCTATTTCTAATTCCTTCCATGATCCTGTACTTAATGAATACACTTCTATCCGATTAAACACAGAATCAAACTCAAGTTCATGAGATATCACTATCTTGCCATCATTAACAATTGGACTGAACCCAAATCCAAATATGTCAAAAACGATATGACCAAATCCCTTATATATAGGTCTGGGCACCATTCTGACCCCTCTAGTGGCAGGATTCCACAAGAAAAAGGAGAGGAAAACTGCATTTTCATCTCGAACACACAGTAACCCATGGCTGCAGCCAACAATCTTAGCCAGCAATAAGGAATCCATCAAAGAAGGGGGCTGAACTTCAAAATGTTGCATCTCGTAATTGAGCATATGTAAGTGCAGAGGATCACATCTGTCATCCCATTGCAAAAGAAGCAAAGGGTTTTCATTACTGGAGTGATCCAAGTGCTCTTGGATGAAAGATTGGGTCTTGATGAAATTTTTCCAATGCTTGCACACAAATTGTAATCGGATTTGAGATTTTACCGGAAGCAGTATGAGAATGTTTCTCATGATTTCTTGTGGAAGAAATGGTGTGTTGTCATCCGCCGCACTCTGCCTCATGGTTCTCGATTAGAAGGGACGAGGGAACGCTTTGCAATCACAAGAGGCCAGTAGGCCTTTGGTACGCAAGTCTCAATTTAGAAGGATTGAGATTGAGATTAAGATTGTGATTGGGATTGAGATTGAAATTAAGAGTGGAAATGAAGTTTTAAAATTATGTTTGGCATGGGATAATATTTGTGAGGAATACTTTCTTTTATTTTATTTTATAATTACATATAAATTAGGAAAAGACAATATTAGACCTCTGGGGAAACCATAGGTTCTGAAGCAATTTGAGTCGTTCTTTTTCATGAACCAATTGAACAATTTTTGCTGCCAAGTCCATCACATTTCGGAACTCGTCACACTTCAAGAACAAGTGCAGTGACTTCATCTAGTCAATTGGATCCCGCCAAGGTTGTCATTGGTCTGCCAATTTCCATTTACGATGCTCTCAGCTATGCAATGAATTTTGCAGATCATGCCTACATTAACAACAAGGTACGTCGGTGACTTAATCAAGTGTGGTTTTGTGGCAAGGTTGCCGACGTCACTGCCATCTACAAGGGTTTAGGTGGCTGTAACTTAGTTTTATGTCATGTAGGAGAGGCTTGGGTCATCAATCATTCTCCTTCTCCCATCTTTGGTCTCCTTCTCCCATCAAATTTGCCAGTTGCATCAACGAATGAGAGGGTCGTCGATGAAGGACGACGTTGACATTAGCAGATGAGAGGGGCGTCGGTGTTGGTGTTGTAACATTCTAAAAATTAACCTAAAGTTAATTAAGTTAATTTAGAGCAAATGAGTAATTTTGAAGAAATATTTAGATATAAATAATTTTAGTTAGAAGATTATTATTGAATTTAATTTAGATTAAATCCTAAGTTATGATTTTATAGTAAATAGAAATAGTAATAATAATATTATTATAAAAAGAAAGAAAGAAAGAAGAAGGAAAAGGAACATAAAATAAATTAAAAATTGAAGAGGGGAGAGAGAAGTAATTTTTGCTTTGAGTGTTCAAGTGTAAATAATGCCAAAAAAAAAAGTAAACTAAAGGGGTGGGGCAGAAATTTCCGTGCGTGTATTTGGTGTACATTATTATTATTATTGTAATAATAATAATGAGAAGGAAAGAAAGACGTGTGAACCCCACAGTTTTCTTTTGAAAAAGCAACACATCTTATTCTTTTTTTTATTTTCTTCATTCTTTCTTCGTTCCTTCTTGCGCGACAGAGAGAGCGAAAACAGAGACAGCAAACGCGACGCCTGCGACAGAGCTAAAGTAGAAGATAGGGCTCCATAATAAAATATTTCAGATGAGATTTTAAGTATTCTAAGATTAGGTAAGTGTTCTAAATATTTTTTTCTTAATTGTTTTTCCCTTTAAGCTATAGATTTTGATATTTTGAAAAACCTAGGATTTGAAAGAGAGATAAATTTTGATGAGTAAATCTGATTATTGAGATTGTTGGTAGTGTAATAAATATTTTAGAGTATTATTTTGTTGATAGAATTGGAACTTGAGGCATTTGAGTTTATCCCTAGATCCCTATGGGTAGATTTTTGGTTAAATCTAAAAATATAAATTGATTTGTTGATATTTAGATGATTATTTGATATGAGAAATAAATTATTATGACTATAGAATAATGATTCTAGGCTTGAAATTAAGTTTGCAATTTTTGAGTATTTTTATGTGCGAATTTTTGGAATAAAAAGAGAAATTTTGATATTAGAAAATTATTTGAATGAAATTATTGTAAAGGAGACTATTGAACCTAGTAGATAGATTCAAATACATGAAATTAAATTTTAAAACTTAAGAGGCTAAGACTAAGGTCTTACAAAAATAAAATAAAATAAAATAAATACTTAGGTGTTAGAATATGAGTGAAAATTGTGTTAATAATATTATTGACACATTAGGATATGATTAATTGTAGATTAATTTTCTTTTGACACCATTCAAGCTTTGGAAAGCTTTGGAAGTGTTGTAACTTGAGGGCTAACCTTTGACCTCTCAAAGGTTGAGGTAACCAAGGCATATCTAAGTTATACAAATGCATGATAATTAATTATGAATACAAGTAGCCAATAAATTTATCAAAGTGACCATTCAAACAATCACATTAATAACATGTTAACCACATTAACATTTAACTCATGTGAATAATTTTAAGAATAAAGTCAAGTATAAAATTTGAACAAATAGCCACATATACATTATTCGCATAATTACTACATGTTCTCATTTCTACAATTATAATCATATTTTCAACATAGCCATTAATCACTCAAATGGCATGATAGTAATAATATGCATGATTGATCTCTTCCTTATATCCCCCTTATTTCCTCTGACATGAAATCCGTGGGCCAACAACCGAAAGAGATCGTCCATGTGGTGAGACTACCTAAGGCCTTAATCATATCATGAGGGGCTACCGGGTCAAGGTTACCTTACTTACTTATAAATGTGGTTTTCTCCAAATCACACATTATGGAGTGTCATATCCAAAACTAGCTCTACCCAAAACTTCAGGTAGGCTAGTAGGGTCAAGTCCCTTAATAGGAACAATGCTACATACCTTGTAAGGTACCTCAACCTTTGAGAGGTCAAAGGTTAGCCCTAAAGTTACAACACTTCCAAAGCTTTCCAAAGCTTGAATGGTGTCAAAAGAAAATTAATCTACAATTAATCATATCCTAATGTGTCAATAATATTATTAACACAATTTTCACTCATATTCTAACACCTAAGTATTTATTTTATTTTATTTTATTTTTGTAAGACCTTAGTCTTAGCCTCTTAAGTTTTAAAATTTAATTTCATGTATTTGAATCTATCTACTAGGTTCAATAGTCTCCTTTACAATAATTTCATTCAAATAATTTTCTAATATCAAAATTTCTCTTTTTATTCCAAAAATTCGCACATAAAAATATTCAAAAATTGCAAACTTAATTTCAAGCCTAGAATCATTATTCTATAGTCATAATAATTTATTTCTCATATCAAATAATCATCTAAATATCAACAAATCAATTTATATTTTCAGATTTAACCAAAAATCTACCAATAGGGATCTAAAGATAAACTCAAATGCCTCAAATTCTAATTTTATGAACAAAATAATACTCTAGAATATTTATTACACTACCAACAACCTCAATAATCAGATTTACTCATCAAAATTCATTCCTCTTTCAAACCCTAGGTTTTCCAACATATCAAAATCTACAGCTCAAAGGGAAAAACGATTAAGAAAAAATGTTTAGAACACTTATCTAGTTTTAGAATACTTAAAATCTCATCTGAAGTATTCTATTATGGAGCCCTATCTTCTACTTTAGCTTTGTCACAGGCGTCGCGCTCGCTATCTCTATTTTCACTCTCTCTGTCGCGCGAGAAGGAATGAAGAAAGAATGAAAGAAATGAAGAAAAGAATCAGATGTGTTGCTTTTCAAAAGAAAATTGTGAGGCCCACACGTCTTTCTTTCCTTCTCATTATTATTATTACAATAATAGTAATAATGTACACCAAACACACGCACGGAAATTTCCGCCCCACCCCTTTAGTTTACTTTCTTTTTTAGCATTATTTACACCTCAACACCCAAAGTAAAAATTACTTCTCTCCCCCCTCTTTAATTTTCAATTTATTTTATGTTCCTTTTCCTTCTTCTTTCTTTCTTTTTTTATAATAATATTATTATTACTATTTCTATTTACTATAAAATCATAACTTAGGATTTAATCTAAATTAAATTCAATAATAATCTTCTAACTGAAATTATTTATATCTAAATATTCCTTCAAAATTACTCATTTGCTTTAAATTAACTTAATTAACTTTAGGTTAATTTTTGAAATGTTACAAGTGTTGCTTGGTCTGAAAGTGCGTCGACTAAGTAAAGGGCCAAGGGAGAGAGACGAGGATGGGAGGTGAGAGCAATTTGGTTTGAAAATAATTAAACCCATGATTAATTTTTCAGTACCAAAGGGTGGTGGTATTGGATAATCTCACCTAGGTGGGGTTGGGATTAAGATTAAATTTTCAATTCTCTCGTACCAAAATAAAAAGGTGAGATTATTTTAAGATTAAATTTTCCATTCTCTCGTACCAAAATAAAAAGGTGGGATTATTTAATCCCAATCCCAATCCCATACTCCCAATCCTTCCTACCAAATAAGGCCTTAGAGTTTACCGTGATCCTAGCTTTGCATGTTTATATTTATATATTTCACAGCAAAGGTAATTTCATCAAATACTCCCATAATTTACAAAATGTAATACATTTTTTATGATGTTTGAGGTTTAAAAATATAAAAAAAAAATTATCATTTTAAAGTGTAATTATTCTATATTTTTTAAAAGTGTACTTAATTAAAAAAATTACTTTATATTTATGTTAGAGTGAAATGTTCTATTAAATAACGATAAATATGAAAAAATGATATTAGTTTAAAGAAAAGTAATTATTTTATTGAGATGAGATTTAGTTAAAAATGACTCACATTTTTTAATGGATAGAGTATTAGCTTTTCCCTTCATTACCAAAAACAATAAATCATTCTATATTATTTGACCCAAAAAAATCGTTCAACATTAAAAGCATATTTTTTGCCAACCAATATTAAAAGAATTACATATTTCACACCAAAAAAAGGGGAAATGACAATTAGGAATCCCATAAAAATATTAATGATAATTACATACCTTAAATTATTAAAATTCTAATAAGAAATCATGATCCTTAGTTGTCATTAAAAAAATGTAAATACTAAGTTGGAAAATCTACTAATTACATTTAAAACAAGTTGTAATGTCAATTGAAAATTTATGAGAATTAGTTGAGAATATCAATTTTTTGTTATCAATATACAGGTAAATCACCAGAGAAATCAAGTAAATATACTTAAAATTATTTGTAACTTTAATTGAAAATTTACGAGAATTGATTGTGAATCGCTAGCAAATTACTTATGATTTTTTGCTTTCAATATATAAATAAATCACTTTGAAAGTTTACTAAATATACTTGGGATTATTTGTAACATTAGTTAAAAATTTATGAAAATTAATTATGAATTACAAACCAATCACTTGTTATTTTTTGCTTTCAATATATAAATAAATTACTTAAAAAATTTATTAAATACACTTACAATTATTTATAATGTTAGTTAGAAATTTACAAAAGTCAACTATGAATTATAAGCCAATCACTTATATTTTTTACTATTGCTGAGAAAATAAATAAAAGATAGTTAAAAAATTTTGTAGTATTAATTAAAAATTTATGAAAATTAGTTGTGAATCTCAAGCTAATTAATAAAAGATATTTTTTTGTAAGTAAGAATCATGGTCTGCTATTAGAATTTCCATAATTTAAAGTTTATAATTATCATTAATGTTCTTATGGAGTTTCTAATCCTAATTGTGATTTTCCCACACAACAATTACATATTAATAAATAGAAAACATTATGTATTTGATTTAATATTTAGATTACAAAAAATCATCTTGAAATTTAATTTTTTTAGCTAATTTCGAAATTTAATTATTATCAATTGAAATGTCTGTTTTATTTTATATGTTAAATAACCAGGAATGTAAAACACATTTTAAATAATTAATAAAGGATTGGTTCAATTGATAAATATTTTTTTTTTTAACCATCGAACTTACATGTGATGGGCCTTGAGATCTATCAGATCTGTAATATTTATTGAAGTCATGAAAAAGAGGATAAAGGAGGGTGAATAAGGCTGATCTCCACAAGTCATGCAACAAAGATAACAGCCTATAAAGAAGCGAAAGGGGACGGAGGAAAAAAGAAACAAAAATTAGATAAGGAAAAACGTGCATGAAAAATATCAAAATGGTGTTTTAGGGCTTGTCTGATTTTGTTTTTAAAAATGATTTTGTAAACCAATTTTTAAACATTATTCTTTAAAACAAAACAAAATAAAATTTAATTTAAAAACAAATTTAGAGTTAAAAGAACAACTGCCAGGAGTGATCATAGTGGTTAATGATGATGACATTGTCGTGTTAATGCTGTTACAATAATGCAATCGATCTCACATACTACCATTCTTGGATTATAATGTCATGAGAGTATAAAGAGACACACATACACACATTATATATATATATATATATATATATTAGACACTAACTCATGCTATTAATGAAAGATATTGTGTTTTCTTAGTATTTGAACTGACCCCTTTGGCCTCGGTAGAAGCCATTGTGAGTTTAGTAGTAAGACATTCTTTAGAAGTATTCGTTCCGTTTAAAAATATAAGGTATTTTTTAAGAAGTTAAATGTTAAAAAATGTAAGGCACTTATAATTTTCGAAATATAATTATTTCCTTGTTTTCAAAAGTACTCTTATTGATAATGATTTTATATTTATTAGAGAGTGTTTAACAGGGATAAATATGAAAAGATAGAATTAGTTTGAAAATAGGTAACTACTTTATTAGAAAGTGAAATTCAATTAAAAATGATTTACATTTTTAAACGGAGGGAGTATATCTTATCTGTACTAAAATAAACAGTGACATGCAAATAAAATAACATTAGAAATCTCATGAAAGGATCTTTGTCAAATCTACACAAAATGTCTGAATAATGCATCACCAATTAAACCAACAATCAAGTTTTGCTATGGTAGTCACGCAATTAATCCTTGTTGCAAAGCATATCAACACATATACATGTGATGAATTACACCTGCAATGGAATCAATGGAGGAGAAAAAACACAAATTGAATGAAGAGGGTTTGATATATAAGTTCTTTTGAAAATGTGTACAATAATATTGTTGGATAGTGGGTATAAAATCTGTCATCATCCATTGCTGTCTATTTCTCAGTGCTACAAGGAATAATGAGTTTCTAAAAGAAAGTGAGGGGGGAAGAATTAAATTTGATAATTGACACGCTGGGAAAAAAAGAATCATAAAAAGAATTTTTATGGATAGTCCCACATAATTCATCCACTAGCAACTATAATAAAGACATCCATCTTTGAAAGAAAACTAAACAACTTGATATTATAAAAAATCTGGTACCAAGTATCTACCAAGTCATAAGAAAGCTAAATTGGGTTGGCTTCATTTCCAACAAAAGTCCTCAAACTAAGATATAGAACCAGTGCTCCTAAACATGGTAATTACCTACAGATACTAGACTTTCAGCATATTTGAAAATGCCTGAAACTCTATATCTGTGAATAAAATTTTTTTCCAATACATGAGTTCTAAGATTTAACAAAGATAGAACAGTGTGCCTTCCATTGTTAGCTTCACATTCACTTTCTTCAGATTCAGATTTATACAGATCTGTAACGTCACAGACAATTTGATCCATCCAAATACAGCGTGGATACCAGGATAAACATGTGCTTATAGTATATTTCTTACTCCAACTACATCTCTGTCCAGATGCACTAGTACGCTCATCCATCAACCAAAAATCAATCGCACAAAGTTCATGGTTCTCAATAACAGTAGCAAGTTTGTTCTCATATGCAGTAAGACAAGGACGCGAACCAAAATATAATGAAGCAGGTGGTGGTAACAATGAAAACACTTCCATTGTTATGTCAAATGCAATTATCATCCAATCATCTTCACTATCATCACCAGGCCAAAAAATAGATCCATTGGCAGTGACAGGGTGAGAATGAAGGCGCACACCCCCAAAGTCCTCAACTTTTACTTCCCTCCATAATCCTGTGCTTAATGAATACACTTCTACTCGATTATCCTCCTGATCAAGCTCTTTTTCACGAGATATCACGATCTTGTAATCATTAACAATTGGACTAAACCGAAATCCTACGTAAAAATCACCGTCATCAAGATTATAAATAGTTCTGGGCACCTTTCTGACTTTTATAGTGGCAGGATTCCACAATAAAAGGGAAGGAAGAGATGCACCACAATAATCAAATATTTTGACACAGAGCAAGCCGTTGCTGCAACCCACGATCTCAGACATCTCCCTCAAGATCAAAGGTGGGGGATGAACTTCAAGGACTCGCATCTCGCAATCGATCATACGTAAGCGCTGATTATCACATTTAGCATCCCATTGTAAAAGAAGTAAAGGGTTTTCATTACTGGAGTGCTGTAAGTGTTCTTCGATGAAAGATGGGGACTTGATGAGATTTTTCCAATGTTTGCAAACACATCGAAATCGGATTAGGGATTTTACCGGAAGGCATTTGAGAATGTTGGTCATGATTTCTTCAGGAAGAAATGGATTGTCGCTATCCATTACCTTAGGCTTCATGGCGTTCGACTGAAAGAGATGAGGAAAGCCTTCGCAATCAAGTATTTAGGGATCGGATGAGGCTATATCCTACAGTCGACGGAGCAGAGCTCTTTGAAACTTGAAAGAGAGGAAAGCATCTCTAAGGGAGGCTATTACAAGATTTACAATTTTATATTTAAAAAAATATATTTATAAATCTTTATACTTTCACTCAATTTTAAGCTAGATCTCTACAATTTATTTTATTTTAATTAAATATTTATAATTTAATTTATCAGATATGTTAAGTTTTAAAGGTTAAAATTAATAATAAATTAATAAATTTCACAAAATAAAAATACGGTTGGAGTTGATAAAAAATAATTTAATTCTTTTAGTCAAAATCTAAAAATATTGATTTAATACATTATTTACATTTTTATTAATTTTTAATGAAGATTCTATATTTATAAAAAATATTTAGAAGACAATCTAATTAAATAAATTTTGAGTTATAAAAACTATGTTATTAATTTTAAAGTCATATAATCATTTAATAAAAATATACAAGTTCTTAATTTTATTTTTTATTGAAGAATTTAAGAATTTTAATTTTGAGGGATTAAAAAATTAATTGATCATATTATAAGGCTAAATTAAAACAAAATAAATTATAAGAACTTAATTTAAAATTAAGTCAAATTGTAAAGACCTATAAATATATATTTTTTATATTTTTACTGAAAAAGTACTTTTTTCATGTATGCCTATTCCCAGCCCAATTTACAATAATAATTTCTTCTAAGATATATAAATAACACATGCATATTTAGATAGTTAGATTTGAATTTTTATTTAGGTTTAAATTTTTATATTTAAAATTTATTTATTTAAAATCCCACACTTTGATTGTATAAGAAACTTAAAAAAGAAAACTAAATAAGAAGGAAACTGAGTCGGGATTTGAAGTAAAAGAAATAAGAGAAGAGGTGACTTAATGATAAAAGCATGAAACAAAAAATAAGATTGGAATGATTGAAATTTTAAATAATTAAGATATAAAAAATAAAATATAATAAATATAATAAATAAATAAAAGATTTGAATTTGATTCAAATTAAATACACAAATTTTTATGTATCAAGATAAGAAATTTAGCTCAAATCCAAATCTTCAATAATCTAAATTCAATATCAGAGATTTTACCTCTCCTAACAACAACTATTTTTATGCACATCTGATCGATAGATCAATTTTTTCGACTAGTATGACTAAATTGTTCAAAAAAAAAGCATTATATATTAAAGCATACTAAAATAATAGTAGTAAGTGGCATCAATAAAGCATAGGAACATATGTACAGAACATTACATCTACAATGGAATGAGACTGTGTAGGACAAAAAAACACAATTTTGGTGAATAGCGCTGTAGTATAGAAAGTCTTTTAAAAAGGTGTATAATATATATTGTTGGGTACAAAATATGTCATTATCTATTGTCATGTACAAACAGGTCAAATACGACAAGCTAGAAAACTATGGTGATGAGTATCTGGAGTCACCATTCTAGATAAATTCTGCAAAAAAATTAATTATTTAATTTTTATAATTTTAATTTAATTATAATTCAATCCCTAAACTTTAACTCATTATAATTCAATTCCTAAAATTTTGACTCAATTATAAATCAATTCTTGAACTTTACCTTTTTGCAATTTCATCCATGAAGTTTCAACCTCTAAAATATTAGTTTTTATATTTTAAAAATTAAAAAAATTAAAAATATTTTAAGCTTTTAATATTTATAAATATTAAAAGAGTTTAGTAATTTAAGATAATAGTAATAAATTTTAAAATATTTTTAATCTTTATAATTTTATTTTTTTAAATAAAAGGACTAATATTTAAGAGGTTGAAATTTCAGGAATTAAATTGTAAAAATTAAAGTTTAGGAACTGATTTACAATCGAGTCAAAACTTCAAAGATTGAGTTATAATAAGTCAAAATTAAAGGATAGAATTACAATTGAGTCATAACTATAAAGACTAAATGATTAATTTTCCTTAAATTTTATACAAGGCATCAAGGAACATAAAACAATAAAAAAATCAAATAGTCTAAATTGTGTCGAATTCATTTCCGCCAGAAGTCCTCCAACAGAGAAAATTGGCAAAGGAATGATTAAGGTTTAGGATCAGTAAGTCTCAAATTCTCAAGTGCTTCCTTCTAGCCTGCCATGTAAGGGTGCGCATTGGTTCGATTTGGTTGGTTCGGTGTCAAATTTTTCAAAACTGATCAACCAAATTACATAAAATGTTTGAATTATAACAGTTCAATTTGGTCAGTCTATTCAATTTATAAGCTCTAAATGCATAAAATCAACAAAACATTCAAACAATAGGAAGCAATCAGAAAAGGGAGATATTTAGCAAGCCACTATTGCAAAGCATTCAAAAATTTAAGAAATCAAAGGTAAAAATCAAGGCTTGAAGAAACCAAAACATTAAATCAACAAAATATTTAAACATCAAAGGCAGAATTAAAAAACAATCATTAAGGCACAAAGTAACCCAAATGACAAATCACAAAGTTGTAAAGGCAGTGAAGTCTCCAAGAGTTGAACCATAGCAACTCAATGAGAAAGGGAGAGAGGGCAAGATGGAAAAGTCTGAGAGAGGTGAGAGATGTGATTAATTAATCATTATTTAACTAATAAAGAGTGACGGCGTTAGAGTAGGAGATCACAACACTGAAGGCACATGAGCTCATTGGTGGCAGAGGTGACGACCTAGGGGAAGGAACTCATCAATAACATTGAGAGGAGTATATGTCAGCTACAAAAAGATGAATGCGAAAGAAAAACAAAGAGCGAGAGAGGCCATAGGAAAAGGGAGAACGTAGTAGAGGGAGTGAAAATATGGGAGTGAGGATTAAATTTCATATATTCTTATTAGCTAGTTTATATATTTACTTTTCTAAGTATAAAATTTAAATAGAATAAAATAAAGTAACTAATAGACTATATATGATTTATAAAGTAATAAATTATTATATAATTCAGTCAATTCAATCTATTTGATTTTAAACTTTATTAACCGAACCGAACCGAACTGATCAACCGAAGTTTTTTTTTTTTTAAAAAAACGAATTGAACCAAAAAACCAAATCAAACATATAAAATTCAATTCAATTCAATTTTTTTTTTTTGTTTCAATTTGGTTTTACTCACCCCTACTATCATGTCTCAGTAGACAAAACAAGGGACTAGAGAATCAGGCTGTATACAAAGCTCATGAACTTTCTAATAACTTTTTCAAGAGAACAACAATGGTTAATACTGAGAGTCTTAGCTGTTGGAACTATGATATCTATTTTGTCTAAACACAAATGGTGAAGTACAACACATAAAATAATATTAGCAAGCGGTATCCTCTCATGAAAGGATCTTGGTCAAATCAAAGCACAAAATATCTGAAGAATGCATCACCAGTTAAACCAAGAATCAGGTTTCCATGGTAGTCAAGTAATCAATTCTTGTTTGTTGCAAAAGCATATAAACATATATGCAAAGAATTGCGTCTACAATGGAATCATTGGAGGAGAAAAAAAAAACACAATATTGGAGAAAGGTATGAGATTATACCTGGTACTAAGTGTCTACCATCACCATTCTATATCCTTCAGCCAAGGAAAAAAGGGATTATAAAGACAGCTATAGAAATCTAAACTGATTTGGGTTCATTTCCACCAGAAGTCCTCAAACAAAGCAAATTTACAAAATAGGATTAAGATATAGAATCAATGCTCCATTATAAATTGTGCAGCAAAATCAGATGATATACTGCTCCGGTTTCATTTATAAAACACATCTTAAAAGATCCATTTGATCCCATTTATAAGTTATAGTACAGTTTTTTAGTTAATATTTGAAAAATATTTTCAAAATTACCCTTTACGAAAGAGAACAAATAACATGATATCACTTTTAGATTTGTTATATAGAGACATATTTAGAATTCTACGTACTTTTATTTCTTGAACCTAAAAATGACTTAAAGAAGACCAGAGGGGTATATATTTAACCGATAACACGTAAATTGAATCCACTGCAGTATAATCGAGTCGCAGAAATTCAAGCATTGATAAGAGAATCTCAGTACAAGCAAACCCGAAAAGGAATAGCAGAATAGAAGCCCCTCTCGTCTTTTCCTAATTTATGATGCTGCCGCTCGTAATTTCCAAGTGGGCCTTCGAATCCTTAAGCTGCGCCTCAGGCCAGTTTCGCCTCTTTGGGCCATAGCATGCTCCTCAACAGTAGTGTTGCGGGCAGGTACAAGACTTTCTGCATAATTGAGAGTAATTGAAAAGTCATTGTCACGTCTGCGATTATCAATTTTTTTCAATTCACGAGTACTAAGATTCAACAAACGTAGGCCTACTTCCCTTCCATATTGGCAACAGACAATTTCATCCAACCAAATACCTTTTGGATTTGTAAATGGGCACGTGCTTATAGAATATTTCCTAGTCCAACTCCATCTCTCCTCAGATGCGCCTGCAACCTCTTCTGTCACCCACAAATCAATCACAGATGATTCACCGTACCCATTCATAAGCCTAGATAATATAGCAAGTTTGTTCTCATGTACAGTAAGATTACAAGAATCAATTTCTGATGGACTGGGTATGAATGTAAACACTTCCATAGCTATGTCAAATGAAACTATCACCTCCTCACAAACCTTAAGATAATCCCGATCCATCTTGTACCCATTCCAAAATATAGCTCCATTAACTGTGACAGGTAATCCAACAAGATTCAAAACCCCAACGTCCCCAACTTGAATTTCCTTCCATGACCCTTCACTTAATGAATACACTTCTGCTCCAGTAATTCTATAACTAACTCCATTACCCTCCAAATCAATCTCAGTTTCACGAGCTATCACTATCTTGTAATCATTCACAATGGGACTAAACCCAAATCCAAATTCATAAAAATCTCCATCATGATTAATAGGTTCAGGAATCTGTCTGACCTCTCTAGTGGCAGGATTCCACACTAAAAGGGAAGGAAGAGGTAGGACAGTATAATCACGTTTAACACAGAACAAGCCATTGCTGCAACCAATTATCTGAGCCCTCCGAAAGGAACCGATCAATGGTAAGATCTCAAACTGAACTTCGAGGACTTGCATCTCGTAGTTGAGCATCTGCAGACAATCGAATCTGTCATAGGTTTGAAAAAGAAGGGAAGGGTTTTTACTGGAGTGGTTCAAGTGTTCAGCAATGAAAGATGAGGTCTTGAAGAGATTTTTCCAACGCTGACACACACATTGAAATCGGATTAGGGATTTCACAGGCAGGCGTTTGAGAATGTCGATCATGATTTCTTCAGGAAGAAATGGAGTGTCGCTATCCATTACCTTCGGCGCCATGGTGCTCGTCTGGAAGGGATGGGAAAAGGCTTCGCAATATGTCAGTGCATGAAACCGGGAAGGGATGATCTCTGAGACACAAAATGGTAGGGTTGCTCGTTTAAATTTATGTTTTAACCAAAAAAGTAATTTTATGAAATTTATTAAATAAATAAAAAGTAAAATATTATTTTCCAAAAACAAAAAATGGGAAATAGTACAATTTCAAAGCAACAACATAAAAAAGTACAGTTATTTACCTGGAAAAATATTTTTAAAAAGAAAATAAAAATTGTACTTAAAAAAATAGAATGGTTGCATTTTTTCACCTGTTAATCAAATATTTGGATAAATTAAGAGCATTTTATACAAAACAATAGAAAGTTGTTTCTTATTTTTAGGCCCAAAAAAATACTCAGTTTTTTTTTATTTAATGGTTTATAAGAATTTTTTTTATTGAAAACAATCATATAAGTATGGTTGGGCATTGAAAAATACTCTCAATTATTTGTGATAAAGAAGTTTTGGATGGAGTTTTTTTCCCGGACTATTGCACAAAGATTTATATGCCATGATTTTATAGGAAGTCTTTTGAAAATATATACAATAAAGAAATGAGAAAATTGCTTTGATACGTACGAAAGGATGAGAGGGGGAACATGAAAACAAAAAACAAAAACAAAAAGAAAGATTAAGAAAGATGTGGAAGAAGAAATTGGACAGATATGGGAAAAACATATTGGTTGATTCTGATGGGAATAAATACTCCAATAACAAATGTAAAAAATTCCGATGGCTTGTTCTTCTCTATTCTATTTTCTCCATGCCATGACTAACAACTACGCATTTGCCATATAATTTATCAATTATGAAATGCCTAATAATAATAAGAAGTGGGGAAAATATAACTTTTAGTTCTTGAATTTTTTTCTCAGTTCTTATAATTTTTTTTGACTTGTTATAATTCAATTCATGTAATTTCTTAGCTCAATAAACTATAAAAAATGAGTTGCATTGAGTCTACAATTAGAAAAAAAAATTAAGGAAGTGAAAGTTATATTATCCATAAAAAGAGTAATATACAACCATTATCAATTGTGCA
>NW_026557268.1:0-25641 GCF_029017545.1 Prosopis cineraria | reverse complement strand
TCTCTGTGAATGAAGCTCTGATGAGCCAGACTATGGAGATACTCCATTCCTCTAGCAACATCCAATGCAATATTGAGCCTCCTTTTCCAAGAAAGTGGCTCCAACTTAAGGCTCTTCCATTGAAAAAGATGTTTGCTGAGAGCCCCTTGGGACATGTACTCATAAACTAGAATTCTTTCATTACCTTCAATAGAGTAACCCAGGAGAGACACTAGATGACGATGTCTAACTTTTGATAGAACTGCAATTTCAGACTGAAATTCATCCAGCGCTTTGTTACTAATTATACCAGCTTCCATTCTTTTCACTGCTATTTTAGTCCCATCATCCAATTCTCCCTTATATACGACACCAAATCCACCACGACCAAGCTCATTCTCTGGAGCAAAATTCTTAGTCACATTTCGAAGAACTTGAACTGATATCACAAGATTTCCAGCCTCAATGACATGAGACTCCCAGTACCACTGCTGTTTCTACTTTCTGACCCACTCCCTGTTAATGTGGACATGCTTCCATAAGTATTGTTAGCTACAGCAATCTTTACCATATTGTCTGGGTCAGATGGATCTCGAGGGTGGATTACTACTAGTGAACTCGGAGCAGGTGAGCCATTCTTTCTCCTCTTGTAACAATATATCAGGGGAATGAGCAAAAAGCTGCTGCCGCAACACCTGCAACAGGAGCTACAATTGCAACCAAAATTTTCCTGCTGGACTTTTGTGATCCAGGAGTATTATTGGAGTTTACTTGTGTGAGTTGATGGGGATGGAGTATCAATTGAAGGAACAGAATTTCCAGAAGATGAGCTGTTCCCAGATGAAGGGGCCACTGGGTTCCCATTCAATAAAGAGTTCCCATTAGTGACAAGTTTCAACTTCTTGTTAAATGGCAATGGCGGGGAAATGTTATTGTCACTGAGATCCAACAGCGTCAGGGAACTCAAGCTAGTCCAATTACCGGGTATTTGACCACCCAGATTGTTTCCCTCCAATCTGATCTCAACAAGAGAACCTAAGTTTGCAAGTGAGGGGCTCAGAGTACCATTCACTTTAAAGTTGGGCAAATTAATCATAGACACCTTTCCAGAGGCATCGCATTTTAGTCCCAACCATGGACCTTTACATGGGTCATTACCAGACCATGATTCAACTAGATTTGATGGATAATTCAACCCATCCAGAAAGTCCAGGAGTGCCATGACTTCAAAGGCACAAGGAACCCCTGGTTTGGGTTGACAAAAATAATTATAATCGTATATAACTTTGCCTGCTGCGAAATTTGGGATCGGTCCCATTAGGTGGTTGTTGTTCAAGTTAAGACTGTCCAGTTCCATTTTACCCAAAGCATCTGGGATTAGACCAACAAGCTGGTTAACATTGAGATCGAGATCCTTGAGAGAAGTTAAATCCCCAATATTCTTAGGAATCTTCCCCGTGAAGTGATTTCCATGAAGCCAGAGACTCGTAAGCGAAGTCATGGTTGCCACCACATCAATAGAACCAGTCAGACCGCCACCCTGCTGATCGTTCAACCACAGAACCTGCAAAATCGAGTGATTTAAAGTCGACGGAATTTCACCGGTTAAATTGTTGCGTGAAAGTTTCAGGATAGACAGAGAGGACAAATTCCCCAGAAAAGTCGGCAATGGACCGGCTAAGTTGCAGCTCATACAGGAAAGATTGGTTAACTGAGATGAATCTTGCAACTGAGAGGGGAATTGCCATCCAGTACTGGCATTAAAATTATTATTATCCAATGCCAGAGCTTCCAGACTCTCAAGCCCGTCAAAGAAATCAGCGGGAATGGAATCGAAGTCATTGTAGTCCAAGTATGCATATTTCAAATTGGATAACCCACGGAAGACGGCAGTGGCCCGTTGAGCTTGTTGTTCTGAAGGCCAACGTTCTCTAGCATGGAGAGCTGGTTGAAATTCTGAGGCAGAGGACCACTCAAGTTCAAGTTTTTAGCCTGAATCTGGGAAACCCTGTTTCCCTTGCAGAAGATGTACTTCCAAGGAGGACTCCCACACGGGTCTCCACCATCTTCAGGCCACGGCAGAAGCTCCGGGTTGTCCAAGCCCTTCCTGAAATGGTTGAGAATCTTAACGTCATTTGGGTCAGTGGCACCAAAACCCACTGCAGCAAGCGAGAGAAGGAGTGCTGAAACAAGCTTCAAAAGACGCTCGTCCATGGCGGGAGCTGCGCGGTTCATCTAAAACACTGACTCCTAAGTGATTGACGGAATGCTTCCTCTTCATCAACCATGCCATACGAAGAAATCTGGCAAAGGAATACAGGAGGAAATCGCAGTTCAGATGCGAATTGAGGGAAACAACTTAGAATCCCTGAAATAGAAATGTAGACCGGAATCAACTTTTTTTTTTTGGGAATAGAAGACTACAATGTCTAGTTTGTTCTTCTGAGACTAGGAAGCTCAGGTCCGCTTATCCGCATCATCCACATTCTCGATTCCCTTGTCCAGTTCGCCCAGAATCACGCGGTTCATCTTATCAGTGACTGCTGAAGTACCCCGTTGCATCCACACATTGTCAAACGCTCCTTTGTTTTATTTCACCGCTTGTCCCCTGGCCCTTAAGACCCTGTTTGGTATTAAGTATTTAATTTTGTGGTATTGAAAATGGAAATAAGATTGAGATTGATAGTAGGAATAAATTTTAAAATCATGTTTGATATGTCATGGGATATTAAAAAAATAAGATTGGGATTAAAAAAACTAGTAAAAAAACTTAAATACCCACTTGCCATTTACCCTCTCAATTGATCATCTGAACTCATTGCCTTTATCTCATCCTCCAGTCAGTGTCACAACTTCTCACAAAAGAAGATTCATCACATAAATTGAGAAGCGAGGACGACGCTGGGAGAATGGAGTTGACCAAGGCTGTCGATGGAGGAGAAGGAAGGTAGAGGCTGGAGATCGTCGAAGCAGGAGAAGGAAGATGGAGGGTTGGAGTCGCGATGGAGGAGAAGGAAGATGGAGGGCCAGAGTCGTCAACGGAGGAGAAGGAAGATGGAGGTCAAGGGTCGTCGAAGCAAGAAAGGGAAGAGATCGTCGAAGTAAGAGAAGGAGGAGATCATCGAAGCAGGAGAAGGAAGATGGAGGGCTAGAGTTGTCGACGGAGGAGAAGTTTGGTAGCCATCGACAGAAGAGAAGGAAGGTGGAGGTTGAGATTCGTGGACTGAGGAAAAAATCTGCGTGTTTTCACAGGGATATTTTAGTCAAAAAAATTTCAACCCCAGTTCCAGTACCAAAGGGTGGTGGGTTTGAGTATTCTCACCTAAGTGGTACTAAGCAGTCCTAAGGATTATGAAATACTTCATACCAAACATGTTCAGAGTGGTATTACCCAAATTCAATCCGAATCCATACCTCCTGATGTCACGTACCAAACAGAGCTTAAGAGACATGCTGTGCTGCTTTGTTCTACAAATCATGACCGCCAGAAATATAAACATATGGCTGTGACATATATTAAAAAAAAAAAAAGAAGGTAAAACTAATCTAATAATTTAGTAAATTATTTTGCACTACTGTATTCAGTCCATACTTTTTCAGGTTCTACGGTGCTTGGTGCTGATGATGACATCTGTACCATTTAAAATTTTAAATTAAAAATATTATTATAAATTTTTATTTTATATTTATTAAAATAAAATTATCAAAATTTTAATAAATTATTTATTTTTAACCTAATTTAGATTTAATTTAAATAATTTAATTTAATATTAAATTTGAACTATACAAAATACATCCGAATAATTAATATATAATAATTATAAAAACTTTAATAGTATTATTTTGGATCCTTCAAATTAAATTTAAACCAAATTAAAAAAAAAATTATTAAAATTATTTTATATTTTTCAAAATTTTTATTTTAATAAATATAATATTATATTAAAATTTAAATAGTTTAAATTTTATTACACTGATAGTGCCTAAGTCAAATCTTATTTTTTCTAAGTCATAACAATCTAAGGCTTGTTTGGTTTTTTTTTTCATTTTTTGTTTTCAAAATTTGTTTTATAATACAATTTCTAAAATTATTTTTCACAAAAAATAAAATAAAAATTCATTTAATTATATTAATTAAAAAATAATTTTAGAATTAAAAATGAACTAATAATAATGATTATAAATAGTTAATAGTAATAATTAATAATAAAAATTAGTAAGATAACTATAATTTTTAATAATCAAACGTAGTGTATTTTAAAAATAAAAAAAATTAGATGAAAACAACTTGAAATTATTTTTATTTTTAAAAAATAAAAAATGAAAATAGTTTAAAAAATAATTAAATGAAAAATATTTATGTAAATGAATTTTAAATTTTTTATTTTTAAAAATTAAAAATAGAAAATAAGCAAACCTTCAATTTCGTTTTCGCGTGGAGTTTTGGAGCACACCGCAGATAGATTACTTTGCCCAGTAAAAGCCGGAAGCGTTGCCTCTTCTATTGCGATTCTCGTTGCCAGCCCAACGCAACATTATCATATTCATTTTTATAATTTTGGCGCTTCTTTTTTCCATCAATTCGTACATTTCATTAAATTTTGAATACAGCAACAATAATAATATTTTTTATTTAAACAAATTCTTGCCCCAGTGCTTTTTACGACATTAACTATCTGATCTAGTCATCTGGTACTGTTCATAAAAATTGTAATGCAATGCAGAATAATGCAATGTATTGTATACTTAAATGTTGTTTGCAATAGTGTATCGTGCTATTAGCTGAGAAATTGAGCATGAAATCACTCCAGTAAATTATTGTAATGATCAAGATACATTAGAATGGTTGAGTTAGTATATTGTTTTAATTAGCGCTACTATCATGATGGAAACATACAAATAAAAGAAAAAATCACATTTAGGGACTTACTGGGGAATTTATTTGCAAGCAAATATTTATAATAAGTTTCATTCAAAAAAAATAAGTTTACATTTTCATGTTAACAATAATTTATTTATATTGATCATTTTTTTTTTGTCAGAATAAAACTTCTTAGAAGGGATGATGCAGTGAATAATTTCGGACTTGAGGGATTGCTCGTTCACAAGACATGTAAGAACAAAGTTTTGCTTTTGTAGGATCTTGGAATTAATTAACAATAATCCGTGTGTTTTCCGTTTTAACGTATCTGGGTCTAACCAGCTTCGAAGGTTCTTTGTTTGCGTGTAATTAAGTAGCATATATAACACGACACCTATAATTCAAAATGTTGGGTTAAAAAATTGTGACGCACCAACACACACTTCACATGCACGACATAATTAGGCGCTTTCAAATCTCTACACACTTCATTCATCATCATCCATATAGTACCAAGATTATCATTTTATTCTTCTAAATAATTTGGGCTATTCAAGTGATCATGGCCACATGGTCACGTGCAATCTTCAGGTGAACAACCAAGCATGTATTTGTCCAAACCCCAATTATTCACATGCATATGCACATGCGTGATAATGCTGTGATTGTTTGCCGGAGAAATAAGTTAGCCTATTATTTCAAATTGGAAGAACATGTCCATAGATCCTTATAGTTTCACTTATTTTTGAATTAGGCCCCTATAACTTATTTTATTTTAATTGAACCCTTACAGTTTAATCAATTAAAATTTTTATAAAAACTTATAATAAAAATATAAACAGTGGATTAAATTAAATTTTATTTTTTGATTTTGGCTAAAAGTAATGAATTAAATTTTCTTCAAGCTCCAAAAGTATTTTTTTAAAAAAATTTAATAATTTATTATTAATTTTAACCTTCAGGGTTAATATATATATAATAGATGAACTGTTAGGATTTGATTAAAATAAAATAAATTATAAAGACCTAATTTAAAATTAAGTAAAACTGTAAGGACCTGCAAGTATAATTTTCCTTTCAAATTTAAACAAATATTTATAGCATGCCTCCAAAATTTCATTTCCATACAAATTATCGGTTCACTGTTTTTGTTACCATGGGGGTGTACACCCAGGCAACTTATCTGTCTGCTAGGCAATATTTCGATTTGTATTGCAATAATTCCTTTTTGCTGAATTATATAAGTACAACTCAAAAACACGCCAGATTATCTGTTTGATGAAAAATAAAAAATATACTTGCCTTTAAATTAAAAAATTAAATAAAAATATTTGACCCTAAAAGTCAAAACACAGAAAGTGGATGATATAAATGACTTTAATTTCTCATCATATATTGAAATCCAGCTCAATTTGGTCGATTGGAGCAATATCTTGACTGGTTAAATGAAATCATTTGTTCATAATTGGTCTAATTACAATTCAACTGCAATTTTAGCTATCAACATTTAAATTAATGTCTTAACCTATGGTAAAAAAATTAATGTTTTAGCTGGTTCAATAAAGAAATGATTTTCAGCCATGAAATGAATATTGTATCCAACTATTTAGACTTTTGAATTCATTTAATATTTTTTTTTTTACTACATAATGGGCTATACTTGACTCTTTGATCCTTATATTTGACGGTTGTTTAAGCAAACCATCAAATATAAGAGGCAGATGAGGTGTGAACCATCAAATATAATAAATTTGAAAGTTAAAAGTTTGACAGTTTTTTAAGCGAATCGTTAAACTTAAGAAAATATTTTTTTCCTAAAAAAATATATATTTACCTTATTTGACTGTTGCACTTCAGAACCATCAAACTTAGAGGAACATATTTGACTGTTCAAGCGGCCAACCATTAAGTGTGTGAATTTTTTTTTTAAAAAAAACTCTAGACCTGTTCATTTTCTTCACGTTGTTGTTGAATGCTGTTCTCATCCAACGCTCCCTTCCATGTCTCCACCCCATTTCAGCGAGCTTTCCTCCACATTTTTGGCCTTTCCTCTTTCATTATCATACATTTGCATTTCAAAAAACCCACGCCATCGTCAAACTCTCTCGTTCTTACATTCTCTGGCCTCTCCAATTTTAAAGTCATAGGGTGCTCATTTTAGTTTTGAATCCGAAAATTTTATTTGGGTATAGCTATTGCTCGTGCATTGAGAGCATTGTGGGTGTTTGTGCTTAAGTTTTGCTAGTAATTCTACCTAAATTGCTTAAGATTTACTTATTGTTGATAATTTGGATTTTGTATTGTTGGAATTTCATTTTTTTAAAAAAAAATATGTAGTGAAAATTGAATTTTTGATGTTGGTGTTGTATTTTTTTGGCTGAATTTGATTTTGTGCAGCTTGAATATTTTTGTTAAATTCTAGCTAAAATTGTGTGCCTAGAACATGGATTTACTAGCATTTTATTCTACCTATGTGATTTTTTGGTTTGGAATTTTCTACTATTGATTGCTGTAATGTAAAAGGATTTGGATTGATATATGTTAAGGCTATTGTATTGTGAATTTTGTTGTTGTTGTGGCTAAGTAGAGTTAAATTAGCTTAGATTAAATTGTACATAGATAAAATTTAATGTGGCGTGAGAACAAAATTCTTGGAAAAAGTCTCATTTTCAATTCATTAATTTGCCAGATTTTTGTTTAAAAGTAATTAAATTTGACATGTTTTTAAATTGTTGTGATTGAATAATTATGTTTGATTACATTGAATAGGGATGAAATTAAGTATGAATAGAGGACGTATGCCTAAAAAAGTCTCATTTTTAAGTGATTATGCTACCAAATTTTCATTTAATACATGCAATATATACTTAATTTCCCAATAAAAATTAAGTATGATTGCATGTGTTTATTTTAATTTAACTTAAAAAGAAATTATGTTACATGTGGTGACTCATGACTTAGAGATGAGTTTAATTAGATAATATTCATTGTATTGTTATAACTCTTCCAATGTGATTGAGTCATTGATCACATTTACTACAATGACCTTAATAGATTGAAATTATGAATAAAACATGGATGTCTGTCAATCGGGTGTCAAAGAAATATTTAAATGGGATGAAACAATTTATTAGATTTTCACTTGAGCACGAAAATGATAATAATAGTATTATGTGCTCTTGTATAAGATATAGTCTCTTGAAGTGAGTTAGCAAGAGTAAGTTAGAAGATCATTTAATGTGTTACAAAATCGATCAAACTTACAATTATTGATATAAGCATGGCGAGACAAGGAATGCCATTAAAAGTAGTCATAGTATTTTTGTGTCGCATGATTTCGACAGAAATACAGAAAATGTAGACTATGTTAAAGAGATGGCCAATAAAATTGAGCATAAATCCAATGAGTGTCCTAAAATGTTTGAAAGGTTGAAAAATGATACAAAAACACCTTTGTATAGTGATTGCATTGAATTCTCAAAATTAACTGCTATGACAAAATTACACAACTTGAAAGCAAGAGGCAATTTGACTGATATAATCCTCATAGAATTTCTTTCAACTATTCATGAAACGCTACCAAAGGGGGTGTGTGTCATTCAAGTTCAACTGTTTTACAATTTTAAAAATATGTCAATTAACTTTTCTTTGATTATTTATAATGCAGTACTACCCAGACACATATTATGAAGTATTTAGGGGTACTAGCATCAATGAAGTCTTCGAGGAGTGATGTTAAGATTCATCATAGTTATTGGCTCAATATGCAACAAATTCATAGGGGATAATTTCAATTTAGTTTACATTTATTCTAAATTGATTAATACATGAGAATAATTATTGCACATATTTTCAATTAATTTTAATATCTGAGAATAATTTATGTACATATTTATAATGCAGTTGTTGGCTCTAGCTTTTCGATTCTAACATTGCAGCATTTAACGACATGAATTTGCTCAAGTCACAGCAAAATTCGGAGGACGTCGGAGTATTTACATCTAGCGTTGGAGGTGCTAGGTGCAACTTCATGTCATCGGCTAAGCTTTTTGATCTCAGGGTTCATGCTTCTATTTATTATTCTTGCAATCTCACGACATAATAGTGAACCTTTGCTCGAAATATAGTTTGTTGTTTGAAGGAGGGATTTTGCGCCAGTTTTGACTTTGATGTTCTGTTTGGCTGCTAGGGGGAAATTTGGGATGGTAAATTCACTGGGAGAAATTTCTTCGTGTTGATTTTTCTTTTATTTTGGTACTCTGAATTTTATTTCCTTTTTTTCCTTAAAAATTGCACCTTTAAGTACCATGGAGCCTCCCGCTGTAAGTAGGGTTCTCTTTGAAATGTCCTAACGTAGTTGCTTCTCGCTAGCATCTTTCTCATGCTACTAAGACTTGCTTATGTCATCACCATCATTGGCAAGTCTTGTAATGCCAACGTGTGGGTAGAAGAGAGTTAAGACTTGACCCTCAACCACACCTTTCGTTGTCTCATTTAGGCTTGGTGCACTCATATGCTTCCCTTAGCATTGGGAGTGCTTGACAAGTTTCAAGTCTTCTCATTACTAGAATGAGAGGAACAAGTAGTCTTCGGTAGAGGCTGGTGTTCCTAAAGCCATGGGTAAGTTTGCTCAATGAATAAAAGATGCCACAGTTGATAACAATGGTCAAAGTTGATAAATTAATGGTCAACGTGACTTAAAAAAAATAGTTGGTCAACATTGCTATGTTTTTAAAAGATTAAGGGTAACATTGCTTCAAAAATAAAATTAAGTTACCAGGCACACCTAGGATAAAAGATCCAAGGCAAATTTATATCTTTATCCAAAAAAATATTTGTATCACAACGTGCAGGCCCGCAGGGGCATTGTAATGCAAGAGGGTCGTGCCGCTAGACGATGACAATTTTTTATCAAATGCATGTGCAGCAGATTTGCGATTTCCTGCCAACAGAATTGCAAAAAGTTCACTGAACTTTGAATCGTTGAAATTTTAGAACTGATAATTTACTCCACAAATAAAAGTTTTCGTCCCAGTCTATATTTTTATAGACTATTGCATAGTCTATATTCTGTATGAAGCTTTAAAAATTACTCTTCAAATGGATTTTACAATATATAAATTATAAGTTTATACACAAAATTTAACGGGAGCTATAGGCTATAGCATAATTACAAAGTATAGTCAACGTTATATTGATCAGCCCGATGCCCCTAGAAAGTTAAAGTCAAAAGTCGAGTTCCCATTATCACAGGACGCCGGCTAAGCCTTTTCTACTTGATGACAATCGCGTGGAAAATATTTTGAAAATTAATTTTATTTATGAAGCCTTTAGATGTTAAAAAAAATTATAATTGTAAGATTTTTATTATTTTGTATATTGAGTATATTCATTTATTAGTGTTTTCTGAAATCAAACATGCCCTATTTTGTCCTGATATTAAATTAAATAAATATGCGATGCAGAATGAGACAATAATCATTAGGGGGTTGAGGAGTTGCTTATACTATTATAAATTATATCATGTGCTCCAGCCAGGTTGAAAGCTATTCTCTAACTTGTTTTGTCTGGTGAGAGTAGTAAGACAAATACACAAGTTTTATAAAACTATTTTTGTCAATTTTATATTAAGAAATGATGTTAAAAATGGGTTCGTTTGTTTCTTGATATTGCAATCTAACAAAGAAAAACCAGTAGATTTTTCTAAAATACCAACAGCTGACTTCGAATTGGGGGGGGGGGGGCGGGAGAAAAGCTAGCCAATTGCCGGTTCTTTTCTCGTACAACTAAATTAAACGTGAATTGTGTGCGAATTACAGATAATTTGAGATAAGTTTTCCGATTCACGACTTATCAATAACGTGACTTCTCATATATTAATTATATATGTTTTAATCATGATATTTATAATAATAAATAAGTAATTGTTTACTGAGCCTTTAAGATGGAGAAATAAAATGAAAATGCGATGAAAAAAATAAGAATCATATATCTTGTTAAACAAGGTAAGGATAAAAATAAAGTAATATATAATCACAACAAAAAAAATGCGATGGATGTTACATTATAAATGGTGGGAATTAGATTGATGCGTTGTCCTTCATTTTGTAGCAACAACAACGACATTAATAGTAATAATAATATTCATGCATTCATTAATTATTTCCATCATCTTTTCGATCATTCGTTCATTGTTTTTTGAAAAATGCAAGTGACGAAAGATTAATGGAATTCCAGAGGAGCTTGGATTTGATTTTACATGCAAACCATTGAATAAGCTGTCACTTCGATGTTTGTTTTGGATGAGAGACAATAATTTAAGAGGGACGGTAAAGTAACTTTAAGAGTCGAATCTAATCCAAGCTAAGTGATCGATTTTTAGAAGTATATGCATTTATCACAACTGGTGCTACTTGATCATGCATTTCCGTGATTTCTTTTCTCAGAATATAATCTCCGGTTCCATCTCTCATTCAGAGTAAAGATACGCTTGACATATAATAAAATGAGATCAACTATTTGCTTTGAAGAAAAATCATGCCACCTGAGATATGATGATTGGTTGATAGTGTTTGGTGAATTGGATTTGACTGGCCAGTTAGGCTAGTTGAACATGTCCAATCTTGTCATGCGATATATTAAATTGACAAGTGAGAGCTGGTAAAACCAGCTTTAAACATAGCAAAACCATTAGCTAAATTTGTTGAACCAGTCACTTATCTTGTTTTTTAAAGTTATGAATTATGTATGGATAAGTGTGTGTATTGGAAATGGAGTATTGATGGATATTGTTTTCTTTTAATTATAATTATTTCTTAAATTTAGATTTTATCATTTTTTTATTCAAAATGTATCAATCTATCTATGATCGATTATTGACATTTAAAGTGCGAATCAACATGTTGTTTAAATGGTTGTTCCAGTTTTCTTATAAAGATTGCCATTGTTGATTAATTCACTATATATATATATATATAACAGCTGTCCTAGTGCATCTATCCTTATGATAAAAGTCTTTCCGGGGAATTTTTATCTTCACAACTTTGAATGGCGATATGCTTAAACAGTCATCAAATCCCGAAAGTCAAGACAAGGTGTCAAGGTTAATAAAATGATACAAGTAAAGTACACGGTTGATATATAACATGCGATGTTGGAATAACATTCAAGATTAATTTTCTTGTTCGACCAAGAAAAATAAAAGGGCTGATTTTCTTGAAGCACTCGCCAATGGTGATAGAAGGAACTTACGCAGTTGAAGCAGCAACACAGAATATTATTGCAATCCAGCTGTTTCCGTGCATGTTTGTTCAATTAATGAGTAATGGTCAAAACGAGATCCATTGGATGAATGCCAAGCACGTATTGCAAATTAGTCCTAACGCATAACCTAGATAATGGAAAATAGTCAAATATCACACGAATCCTACAAAGAAAATGTTAATTTGCCGGAGTTGGAGAAAACGAAATCATCAGGCGAGTTCGAACGAATATATTCATGTCGGTGGCTGAATTGGCCTCACCACCTACAATTCCGTGCATGCATCCAATTCTATCACTACAAACAAAAAAACACAAGCAAAACAAATAGTCCATAGAAAATTAGCTACAGGCGGCATCAAATCATGTTTTATTTAAAATAATTTGCAGGATCACAATAATAAAAGTAGGCTATGATTTTTGAATGACCCGGTAAATAAAATATGGGTTATGAGAAAGCTGGTGAAGAGAGTGACTACTCTTATATTCGAATCGGTGACCCACATCATTTAGCAAGTTGAAAAGAAAATGTGTTTTCTAGAAGAATAAGAAATTGGTGCCATCACCAGGAAGCGAACCCGTGGCAAACTGTCGTGTATTTAATTTTGTTATTTTTAATTTACGAGATTTTTTTTTTTTCAAAAAACACTAGTTAGTTGCTTTCCAGGTTCATTGATCCATATACGATGTGGCATTGGACGCATAGGATAGAACCAATGACGAGGCCTCAGCAAACAAACATACCAAAAATTGTGGGGTACGTGTCTATCCACGGGCAAGAGCGTATTGTATATTTTTTACAAAATTTCAGGGGTTTAAGAGATTAAATATTGAAGAGGAGAGGTGGTGGGGTGGGGGTGGCACGTAGAACCAGTCATGAGTGTGAACAGTGCAATGATTCAAAGATATGGGAAGGAAGAGGGGCCATGCCATGCTGGAAAAGCTGGTTTTGGAGGGAGGCACACACCACAGACCACGTCGGGCCCCATATCTGGTGCCATGCTTTTTGTTTCTTCCTAATGCCTGATGAGTTTATCAGTAACAACGCAGTATATATGTTTTTGGGCTGTATTAGTCAAAAGTTGCAGGCCCACCTCTCGCCTTTTATTTTTTTTATTTTTATTTAATGATTAATCAATCTTTTCGCTTTAATTTCGGGGGGATCAAATTTTTAACAAGATATCCGGTAGATCGCAATCTCCGAGAAAGAGCTCAGAATCGTTGCATTATTTATATTACCCGCCACCATTTGTGGCATCGAGGATCATAGTACCTGGTCGCTAAGACAAAATTACTGTGCGGATATGAAGGGAGAGGAAAGGACACGAGTTTAGTCTGGGATCAGGCTAATGTCTGTGATCAAGTTATGTGGGTTTCGTGATGCTTGGATCATTGACCGAGTGATGAGATTAGATATTGAGTACCGAAACAGAAAGCTTCCGGTAATAATTTGAAAACCAAGAGAAACTTCAATGCAATCACCCTGGAGCGCGTTTGTTAGTAGGCTATTAATTTATGATCTACCCTCGGCCCCATCATGAGAGGGACAATCCCCTAATCCCTAATCCCCAGACAACTTTTTCTACGGTTTTTACTGTCAATGTGTAATGTAGGAACCGAAAGTCCCCGTCTTCATCAGTGCCTATCTCCCCCAGTCAAAAGGTCTTTTGAAAATGGGAGGCTGCTATTATTTCCGTGGAAGGTGGACCCCTCCTCCGACCTCCTTAACCGTAAGCCGGGCAGAGTTATATTAGCACTCATTTTTTGTGTGTACAGTGCACTCTGTGGTTACTGAGTGAAAAGTGGTTCTGCTGAGAGCACCTTCGAAACACACAACATTAGTAACTGTTGAAAACGGCGCAATGGGAAGCTTGAAGACGTGCACATATATTTGAAGTGACAAAAGAATGTGGTCATGTCTTGTACAGTGGACGGTTAACAACATTAGGTCCCCTCCTACAAATGATATAAGGAGGGAGGAAACGGATAACCGAGATGGAGAAAACAGCCATGGAGCGATGGGGCGCGAGATCATCAATTATTGAATCCGTATGGATGATTGGTGGCTTGTTGCGACTTAACTTTCGTGCCAATTATCAGCAGGCAAAGCTAGGCTGTCACGCTGTCATTATGCAAGCACAAGTACATCACTACAGTACCATATAGATTTACTGATTTAGAATTAGCACTTCTTCCTCTGCCCTCCTCTCTTCCCATGCTCCCACTCGCCCCACGCTCACTGGCCCTGTACTTAAATTATATTCCATACAAACCAACAAATCTTAACCTACTTTCAACATTTGACCAGATCATCCTTTCACTCTATCATTTACACGTCTCTCGATCCATAGATGACCGTTGTAAGGTAGGTGTTCAAAGTGTTTACATTGAATAACCCTCATCTGAGCGAAAGTGGCACAAAGACCATCAACGAATGCTCGTTTTTTGTTTCCACCTAAAGCATGGTTCTCACATTGACTTTGCCCAAGTCCACATTCCCATCATCAAGATTCAAGCTCGGGTCCAGTTTTTAAAGAACAAATTTTCAGCCCAACCTTGTTATTGGGCCAGTATATTATCAAAAGCCCAGTTTCACTGTTGTTACCTTGTAAAGCCCAAAGAAAATCAATCCGGGAAAAAACGGGGGATTTATATGCCCGGTAATTAGGTTCAGCTCGATCGCCGTCTCTCTGTTGGGACTGATCTGAGGGATTCGCCGCCGTCATCATGGTCTGCTTTCCAACTTCATCGCGCAGCCTTCACGGCTTGAACATATCATTCATCTACTGATTCTAGTTTTATTTCTGTTCCGTTCTTCTTTCTTTATTGTAGCCGCAAGGGGATTACATTGAACTCCACAGAAAGCGTCATGGCTATCGTCTGGACCATTTCGAGCGAAAACGCAAGAAAGAGGCTCGTGAGGTTCACAAGCGCTCTGCTATCGCTCAGAAGGTCGTGTACTGTTTTTTTTTCCCCTTGTTAAGATTTCAATTCCCTTCATTTTTACCAGCTTTATTTGTGTTTCCATTATTCTTATGTCCCTCTGCGAATTCGAGTGGAACAGGCTCTGGGCATCAAGGGCAAGATGATTGCCAAGAAAAATTATGCCGAAAAGGCTCAAATGAAGAAGACGTGAGTTATTACTTCTTGTTCTTGTTTTTTTATTTTTATTTTTATTTTTATTTTGCCAAAACGTGAGTTATTACTTCAAACTGTATTCAGATTTCACTCTTAAATCTTTTCTCTTCAAATTAGTTTAAAACGCGATACCAAACTCATTGGAATGTCGTATCAGTCAACAAACGTGTCCGTCTCCTCATAAAATTTCCTTATAAGTGTTATTTCATGGCTGAATGCTGCTTCTCTCCCTTATGCTCCCTCCCAAGTCCCAACCCCCTCTTCCTTGTGGCCTTCGTTTTTACTTTTTGGAATTCCGTTGGGTTCTTTTTGCTTTGCCTTGTAATTGGAAGGAATAGTAAAGGAAAGGAAAGAATATGGTAGTAGTGTGCTAGTGTTTAGTATGTGAACACCTTAATTTCCCAAGTAATTGGAAACTTAATTATAAACATTTGATTTGAATGTCATACGTAAGCATTTGGAAATTCATGCTTTCTCATAGGTTTATCATAGATGGGTCCTGCAGCATTTTCATACATGATATGCAATGTGTGTATGGTGTGTGTGGGTACCAGAACAAGTTCGTGGTTGAGGCATTTATTTATTTTTTGAATTTTATGATTATTTAGAGCAATTGGTTAATGTTATACTGCTAGCATAGTGCTATCTCACCATTTTCCCCACTGTTTTCAAATTCTGTAAGATATAAATTCACCATCATCTATCAACAGTTTGGCCATGCATGAAGAGTCAACATCCAGGCGCAAGGTTGATGATGATGTTCACGATGGAGCTGTTCCAGCATATCTTCTTGATCGTGAGAATACGACCAGAGCAAAGGTTAATTTCACTCACCACATGCTGTATTCAAAAGATCGATTTGATTCCTCTGAATTCTATGTAAGATGATCTGACAGTTTTTTTTTTTTTTTGGGGGAAAAAAATTAGGTTCTTAGCAACACCATTAAGCAAAAAAGGAAGGAAAAGGCTGGGAAATGGGATGTTCCTCTACCTAAGGTGAGATCATTTTCAATCTTTTGCTCCAAAATGTCAAACAATATATCGAGTTTTTATTTTCCCTCAAATCCAGCGTGTTTTGTGTGAGTTGGGGGTAGGGGGCTTTAATTGCAACTAATAACTGGTTACATGCTTCTTTTTCGGTTTAGGTGCGTCCAGTGGCCGAAGATGAGATGTTCAAAGTGGTCAGATCCGGCAAAAGAAAAAGTAAGTAATATATTGCCTTCCGGGCTTTTAATGGTTTAGTTATTTATGTTGATGATAATTTGACTTAAATTTCTAACTTCAAAATATTTGATTTCAGTTGGTGCAATCTGTTGAAAATGGTAGAGTTCGCCCCCCCTTTTTTTGGGGTGAATATAAGGAAGTTATTTTGAACTATAATAATATTTTCGTATTTGTCTACTCAGTATTTTTCTGTAAATTTGCTGTTTTTCAACAAGTTCTTGTTCTCCTTCTAATGTATGTCTATGATCTTTAGTCTTTTGATGCAGTTTATTTTAGGATATATAATGTTATATCTCACATTAAACAAGATGTGTAATGATTTGTTCGCCTGCTAGATATGCATATGACGGATTATAACCTATCATGTTGCAGCTAAGCAATGGAAGAGGATGGTCACAAAAGCTACATTTGTTGGGCCTGGTTTTACTAGAAAACCTCCAAAATATGAGCGTTTCATTCGTCCTACGGGATTGCGGTTCACTAAAGCTCACGTGACTCATCCAGAACTAAAATGTACCTTCAATCTGGAGATAATTGGAGTGAAGAAAAATCCAAATGGTCCTATGTACACCTCCCTTGGTGTCATGACCAAGGGAACTATCATTGAGGTAAAATTCTCCGATCTAATTGGAGGTTTCTTTTCGATATAATGGAGTCACTATCGGATCTAGCTGTCTTTTGTTATCCCAGCTTGGCGTTTTGTAAACCTGCTTTCGCTGGTTAGGATTGTGAGAAACGATAGTAACAGCATTACTCATTCGATTTGTTAATTTGAATTTCAGGTGAATGTGAGCGAACTTGGTCTGGTCACCCCTGCTGGGAAAGTTGTATGGGGTAAGACTATCAGTGTTATCTATATGTCTTTTGGCCTCTTGCTGACAATTTTACTAAAATTAATGCGGTGGTTGTGTGTTTGTGATAATGCAGGTAAATATGCCCAGGTGACAAATAATCCTGAAAATGACGGTTGTATAAATGCAGTTTTGCTCGTTTGAGGTAGTAAGGAGGATCTGAGTACCGACTTGACCTCTACGTGGCCGTCTGAGCTTTGTTATCTACTGACTGAACATTCTATTCCATTTTTGTGTAAACGGTATTTGTCTGTGCCGGCGCCTAAATATTTACAAGAGAAAGATAGGGATCTCTATTAAATTTTGCTCCCCCTAGCAGCGAATCCTGTGTCTGACTTTACTAGCATATAGCAAGTATTATGTTGTTACTATATCCTGGGGAAATCAAAGATTTCGTTTGTAAAGTCCGAAGTTCTTTCGTGCAAGGTTTTCGAAATTTGTTTCCAATTGCCTCACCCTTGTTTCAAGACTTATCAAAGTCACTTGTTGTGAGGCTCGACAGAGTCCGACGGTTGTCTTTCGATGGCTCATATGGTATAATTCACTTGTTTTTGTTCCTCGAAAATGGACCATGAAATTTATTTCTTAGATTCTAGCCTCAAGCTTAAGCCTCTAATTAAAATGATGATGATGATGATGACACGTGTTGTGGAACCGCGGCATGAATACAAGATAAGCTAGACAGGACAAAGGGTGATGGGTTCACATAGACAGTGCTCCACTGAGAGGGAATGGGGCAGCGGCGAGCCACTGGGCCATGGCTTGGAAAAAAAGAAGGAGGGGGGGGGGGAGAGAAATTGGGTTGCTTGGTCCTTCAAATATCTTCATTAGCTTCCAATGAGATCCCAGAAGCCAGGAGTTTGATCGGCAGCCGAAAAATAAGGGAGGCTTGTTTGGTTCTTGTTCGTCTTCAAGTGTCATGCTCATTTCGCTTCCACTTGTGGATCACTCGTTTGTACCAGTTCGTACCCATTGTTACGCCGTGTTTGGGTCAAGTTGCTGACTCCTTTTAAATTTAAGGCTGACGCGCATTCTCCCAAAAGTAAATTTCTGATAACCAATTGTGTCTTGATTCATGAAACATATTAGCTTAACATAATAGTTTGCATAATTAGCCTTATCATTTACAAAAATAAATTTCCTTAATGCGCCGGATGAATCTTTTTAAGATGAATGAATCTTATTATTCATAATTTATAAATTATATTAGATATATAAAATAAAATATGGTTGTCCAAGTCAAATCCACAAAATATTCAAAAGCTGAATTTTATTAATCACATGACTAAGAAGGCGTTCACGCTAATAGATAATCAACCAGAGCACTAGTTGCATGGTAAACAACCAACGTGAAGTACACGCAAAAATCAAATTGAAGTTGAATTTTTGTCTTGGATAATTAAAAAAAAAAACTTAGTAGTAATTGGAACTCAACAACTATCGGGCTGCACAAAGGAGAGACTGGATTGGACTTTGACCTGGTCCAAAATTTGGTCTTTTTTCATGAAAAAGATTGAGTTAAAAAATTTATGGTCTAATCTAGTTTTAATATAATCCGAAGCTAAATAGGGTTGAATTGATCTTGTTAGACTAGGAGACCGATTCCAGCATTGTCCAGCTTTGTTTTTCTCCCTTTTCATTTATGAAAGGCAAAAATTTATTTCAACCTAATAAACTCAATTAACATAATAAAATTATTTATAATCATATAAAATTTATCACAATGACAATAATTATAAATTTATAATAATTTCTAACAACAAAAGTATTTCAGTTATAACATAAAGGATTCAAATTAAACAACCTTCAGCATGTCTGAAATTCATTACATTAAGTTAATAATAAATTTTACCAATAAAAAGAGAGGATTGAGGTTACTTAATGTTGAAATTGTGTTCAATATACATGACTTCATGAATATAAAACATAAAAAATTATTAATTATTATTATAAATTAACATATTATAATAATTAATAAATCAATTATAATTTTATTAAATAAATTTATGGAATTAGACTAAATTGTCTAGATACTTAATTTCTTATCTAGTCTAGCTCAAAGAAAGAATCTGATTTTTTTATCTTGAAAGACCATTTTTCATCTGAAACGGACCAGATCGGGTTGTTTTCTGAGTTGGACTGAATTGGATGGAATCAAGATTTTTGTCTTACTTGCAACTTCGTTGTACTATTGCTAAAAAAAAAAAAAAGCACACTTCGTGGTGCTGCGGCCACGCACCCGAACCGACTCCATTTCCGGATCTGTATTACACCCGAGTCCCAACGAGCATATTCTATTATTCTCCCAAGGCGAATATGGACCCTTTAGCGCGAAACTACGCTACCCAATAGAACAACACCATATCAGCACCTCAAGGGATTCTTATCCACGTCACCCTTAAAATTCTAAACCGTTGATACTTCTTTCTCGCTTCTTCCACTTCCTGTAGCAACTGTTAAGCGTTGCTCGCGTTCCCAGCAATTACCTCTATTTTTCAGGACTACTGAATTCTCAATTCTACACGAACCACGAAAAGCTCTTTCCTCGCTTGCATACTTTCTAGTTCAGGTCCTGGCATGGCCACCCAGAGTCAAACTTCCCCGTCTTCCAACGCGTTTTCCTTCATCTCCAAGGGCTGGCGGGATGTTCGAGACTCTGCTGATGCCGATCTCCAATTGATGCGAGACCGAGCCAACTCCTTCAAGAAACTTGCTACCTCTTTCGACCGCGAGCTGGAGAACTTCTTCAATTCGGCTTCCCCGTTTTCCGTTCCGACCATGCGGGCCTCCCCACAGGCCGAGATTGATTTTGTAAAGAAGTTGCAGCCCAAGCTGTCTGAAATTCGACGAGCCTATTCTTCACCTGATTTCAGTAAGAAGGTTCTCGAGAAGTGGCGGCCCAGGTCGAGGATTCGGATCGACTTGTCGGCGATAAAGAATGCAATTGTTTCCGAGGTTGAGGATGGGGATGAAATTCTTGATTTTGATAGGGGTAAGAGAGCTAGGAGATTGAACTTTAGGGAGTTCTGGGGGGAGTGGAAACGAGAGGGTGAAGCGGATGGGGAAGGGCAGTCCGCTAGGGATTGGGAGCCAATTCGTGCCTTGAAGACAACGTTAAAAGAGTTCGAGAAACGGAGGTCGTCCGTAGAGATTTTTGATGGATTCAAGAATGGCGAATTTGTGGAGAAACTAAAATTGGGCTTGGTACGTTTTTCTTGCTTTGTTATTCATTGTTTCCCCACTATAACATAGTTTAGATTGTGCAGTTTCATGGTAAAGGCTAGTGGTTCAGTTTTTTTATGCGTACTTTGAGCGTGAATTGCATATTGGTTGCTTTCTTGTTAAAGATAACTTGATATTTGATACTATCTGGGCAAGTGCCACCTTTAGGGGAAAATAAATCTTTCTAGGACCAGTTTTAAGGTTTTCATTCTCCTAATTTGACATGTGTTAAGCACACTCTATAGCTACGTATTCATTTTTATTTTTCTTGGTGGGTTACGTATGCGCTCACACACGCGCATACACATATTTTGTTATTCACAATGATAAAGTTTCGTTCGGACATTTTGCATGGAGTTGTATTGTATCTAGGGGACTTTGCCAGAAAAAAGCCATTCTGTCTGAAGACCAGATTTATTGGTTGGGTATGCTTGAATCAAGCCTTAATGAAGCTAATTGGTATTACATATCCACTCGATGGAGCTTGGTGTTCTTGCCTCTCAGCTTTGCTCTTCCTCGATTTTTACCTAAAGTCAAACTTGGTGCTAACATGTGGCTTAATTCTGCAACTAAGCTTTTCTATACGATGCAGCAAGAGACTATCAGCACTCTTCTTTTACATTGTTTTCAATGGTGGGCCTATAAAATATTCCCAATTTAAGTTGCAAACAATGATATAATTGCTGTTTTTTTTTTTTTTTTATGTGTTGCATTGCTGTTTGCATTGTATCAAGGAATTAAGAGTTAAGCTCAGATGTGTGGATAACTTTTATTATATCTTCATATTTAGTAGTTATTATTTTAAAGTGACTATATGCACGTTTCACATTTGATCATAAATTTTATTTGTACTTATATTCTAAGATACGATATCTTCATTTCTTGCAGAAATCGATGTGCATGGAGCCTCAGGAGTCAAAGGTTTCTGACAAACTTCTTTATTGACCCTTGGTTTTATAAACTTGCCTGCTATGATATTATCCACTTTGTCAGTGTGTAAAGAAACATAAACTTTTGTCTGGAGGCTCTAACTTTCTTCAGTTAGACCGCTGTGTATAGTGAGTATTTTGATCAATACTATCAAGAGGAAATGAGTGATATATTGTGGTTGAACATAATTTTACTTGCTTCATTGGCATGCCTTTAAATTGATGCTTGTATTTCTGCACCTGAGCCCATGTTTTAGATCAAGTACTGTGTTTAATATTTTTCCCTTTAACATTTGTTGCAGGAAGTGCCACCTTTGGATGTGCCTGAACTTTTGGCCAGTTTTGTTAGGCAATCTGAGCCATTTTTGGATCAACTTGGAGTCAGAAGAGGTACAGAATCCACCTGGGAATTATTTGTCATGTTTTATCCAGTTTTATACATGTTTAATGGAAGTCGTATTCCTTTAGTATGTATTGGTCAGCTGTTCTCTGTTTCTTTTATTTAATGTAGAGTTCATTTTGTGAATTTGATAGTTTGTTCAAATGTGATTTCAGAGATATGTGACAAGATAGTGGAAAGCTTGTATAGCAAACGCAAAAAACCAACATTTTCTGCAGTCCCTATCTGGGGAAGAATCTTCTGCTCTTGGGAATGGAAATATAAATGATGACTTGGATTTGCGAATAGCAAGTGTCCTTCAGAGCACAGGGCACCGATATGATGGTGGGCTCTGGGCAGAACATTCAAAGCATGATTCATCAGGCACTGAAAGACATGTTGCAATAGTTACAACTGCCAGTCTTCCTTGGATGACAGGAACAGCTGTGAATCCACTATTTCGAGCAGCATATCTATCACAATCTGCAAAGCAAAAAGTTACTTTACTGGTTCCGTGGCTTTGTAAGTCAGATCAAGAACTAGTTTATCCTGGCAATCTCACTTTCAGTTCACCAGAAGAGCAGGAAGTTATATACGGAATTGGCTTGAGGAAAGGATTGGTTTCAAGCCAGACTTTAAAGTTTCCTTTTATCCTGGGAAGGTAATTCTTATATGAAGTTAGCAATATGCCACCTTGTATCAACTTAAATTACAGTCAATTCTGAGGTATTTGTCCTTCTTGTGTTTAGTTTTCAAAAGAAAGGCGAAGTATTATACCTGCTGGAGACACTTCTCAGTTCATTCCATCCAAGGAAGCAGACATTGCTATACTGGAAGAACCTGAAACATTTGAATTGGTACCATCATGGTAGGCGTTGGACAGACAAATTCAACCATGTTGTTGGTATTGTTCACACAAATTACTTGGAATACATTAAGAGAGAGAAAAATGGGGCCCTCCAAGCATTCCTTGTGAAACACATAAACAACTGGGTGACAAGAGCATACTGCCACAAGGTATGATTTTTATCCTGAGTATGTAAGATGGCACTTGTGATAATTAAAAAAAAAAAATAATTTTTTTTTTTTAGTTAGGAGGGGTCTACCCTTTGCCTTCAATATCCTAGGGTAGGGGGAGTTAATCTCTGCTATCAGCCAAGTCTATTCTTTCTACTCACAAAAAAAGTTCTATTTTTTTTCTTTATTAATGCACTCTGGAGTTCGATTGTTATTGGAGAACTTAACAAGACAGAAGGGCCTGAGTTGTTCATCTGTATCCAGGTTCTTCGTCTTTCAGCTGCCACTCAGGATTTACCCAAGTCTGAAATTTGTAATGTTCATGGTGTGAATCCCAAGTTTCTGAAAATTGGGGAGAAGATTGCTGCAGAGAGGGAGCTTGGGCAGAAAGCCTTTACAAAAGGCGCATATTTCTTGGGGAAGATGGTATGGGCGAAGGGATATAAGGAATTGATAGATTTATTAGCAAAGCATAAGAGCGATCTTGATGGCTTCAAGTTGGATGTATTTGGAAATGGAGAGGACGCTCATGAAGTTCAGAGTGCAGCTAGAAGATTGGATCTAAATCTCAACTTTCAGAAAGGAAGAGACCATGCGGATGATTCTCTTTATGGGTAAGGATAGATTGAAATGAGTTTTTTTTTTTTTTTAAGTACATTTTAGAATATGTTCATCGGAAATAACCCTTGCATTATCATAAACCGTATGCAAGTTAAATTGGGAGAATAACTTTTTAGTTGCATCATAAAGTTAACTACATGTTATAGAGACTGCATGTGTGAAACCGTTATTCGTTCCTTCCATGCCTCCATGCTTAGACTTCCATCTACGGGTCACAGGCTAAATTAACCAGATACTTGTAATGATCTTACTTTTTATGTAATTTGGCCAACTTTCTGACACTATTTTGCTCCTTTCCTGAAGGTACAAAGTCTTCATAAATCCTAGCATCAGTGACGTGCTCTGCACAGCTACAGCTGAGGCGCTTGCCATGGGAAAATTGTAGTGTGTGCTGATCATCCATCAAATCAGTTCTTTATGTCATTCCCAAACTGTTTGACTTACAAGGACATCGGAAGACTTCGTGGCGAAAGTAAAAGAAGCTTTAGCCAATGAACCCCATCCTCTTACCCCTGAGCAAAGATATCAACTTTCATGGGAAGCTGCTACGCAGAGATTCATGGAATATTCTGAGCTTGACAAAGTCTTGAATGGAGAGAAAGACGGAGGAAAGGTTGTTGCAAGGTCCGCGTCAATGCCTAATCTGACAGAACTAGTAGATGGAGGCTTGGCTTTTGCTCACTATTGCTTCACTGGTAATGAATTCCTGAGGCTTTGTACTGGAGCAATACCTGGTACACGTGACTATGATAAGCAGCACTGTAAAGACCTTCATCTCTTGCCCCCTCAGGTAGAAAATCCTATCTATGGCTGGTAAATAGAACGAGTAGTTAGTGGAGCAATTTCTGGGACATACACGATGTGACTGTGACAATGATCAGCACTGAAAGGACAGTCTCTTGCCCCAGTGAATGCTGAATAGAATAGCAAATAGATTTATACCTGGCTGAATTATAGTGTTAACTTTCATGATAGTGATTGATTGTAATTAGTTGTAATTAGGAGCCTTTCGTGTGATCACTCCACAAAGTTTATGTAACTTAAATCTTTCGAACACATCTAGGATGCCAAAATTTCAGTTTTCCCTCGTAACATCCCCCCCCCCCCCAACGGGCGGGGGTCTTTTTCTATTGTAAGGTGAGTAAAATTCTATGAATAAGTATCGGGTTTGACGTAAAGGGAATATATAGAAAATGCATCAGGGATGTTAAAGATTGAACTAAACCAATAAGACCCGATCAAATTGTCAGAGCTAATCTGTTGAATCATTTAAATCAACTCAAGAAAATGAAGCACATATTAACCCCCCCCCTTTTTTGGGCTCTATTCAATTGATGCATCGTTCCTAGTCACTGTATGCAACCTTGAGAATGCTACTTCAAAGGAGATATCAGGTTTGCTGTCGTCCTGAATAGCAATATTTACTGTGTCTTGAGATATAAAACAGGTTAGCTATTCGTTCCTGAAAACATAGGAATGTAATCAGATTACGGTTCAATCTCCCGAGAAGATTAAGACGTCTTATCATTGAATGAGAGTTGTTGTAACGAACGGTCGTAAGATAATTGAAGAGCACCTTACGTAAAATATACTAAAAGAACTCATCCAATGAATAGTAGTCTTTTTTTTTTAAAAAAAAAAAGGGCAAAAAAGAACCAACCATATAAAAATCTTTGTATACTTGTTCAGATGTATTTTTCTTGAGTATTGGCGTCACAAATTCAATCGGATGACAGGAGCATGTTTTTTCAATTTGATTGGTTGGCCATTTCTATGAACCAAATGTATCTAACAATCAGTCTAATGGATTAATGAAAGAGTCTCTGCACCATTCTTCCTTCAAGAAAGAGAGAAGTGTAAACTACCAAACTTGCCTTTAGGCCTTCACAACTTAGAAAAGATGATCTACAATACATTCTACGTCAGATCGGGATATAATTTTTTTTTTTAACCCTTTAGTTATGCTCCTTCCCATTTCGTGCGTGGCGTATTAAATTAATAGCCACGTGATTCCCATGAAAGACTGCTGAGTGGTACCCTCTAATTAACTAGGTTATAATTTGAAGGCGAAGATCGAAAAATGGCCCCCACAGTGTGAAGGTACTGGAATGTCTTTTAATTGCAAACTTGTAATTAATCTGATTGAGCCCATGCTTACTT
>NW_026557267.1:0-25671 GCF_029017545.1 Prosopis cineraria | reverse complement strand
TTTAGTTTCTTGAAATAATTTGAAGGTAATAGCATTAGTTATATTCTTTAAGAGGTAACACATGAATCATAGTTGGATGAATACTAGACGAACAAGTGACGAGTATGATAATGGGATAAAAGAATTTTGAAATTTGCTATGAAAAATGCTATTGACAGTAGTGAAAGGTTCTATGTTCTTGTGTTAATTGTTTGAATGAGAGGAGACTAGGTGTTGCCAAAATAAGAGAGCACTTGGTTTGTAATGGGATTTGTAAAATTATACGATATGGACGTGGCATAGTAAACGATTGAAAAATATAGTAACACATCTTAATATGTGGAAGTTGATAATCTTGATGATAAAGTAGAAATGAATGAAGATCAGTTAGAGGACATGATCTGTGATGTTGGGGAAGAGGCTTTTGAGCAAGCACATGTGTATGATAACTTATACACTGACACAGAGAAGCCTTTATACCCGGGATGCACTAATTTTAGTTTGTTATCTGGGGTGTTAAAATTGGTTACCTTAAAGGCAAGAGCTGGGTGGAGTGATTAAAGTTGACACGGTTGATAGAGTTACTCCAAATAATGTTTTTGAAGGGCAATGTACTACTAAATCTTTATTATGATGCTAAGAAGATCTTGTGTCCAATAGGTATGAAGTATAAAAAAAATACACGTATGTCCTAATGATTGTATTTTGTATAAAAAGAGTTGAAGGGGAGGAGAAGTGTCTGAAATGTAAGGCACCACAGTACAAAGAGAAGGGGGCTCCTACAAATATCTTATGGTATCTTTCAATTATACCAAGGTTCAAGCATTTATTTGCAAATACTAATAATGCAAACAACTTGATGTGGCATTCAAATGAGAGGATATCTGATGGAAAACTTCTACATCCAGCCACTTCTCCTCAATGGAAGAAAATTGATCAATTATTTCTTGAATCTGGCAATGAGCCAAGGAACTTAAGGCTCAAACTTTCTACTAATAGAATGAGTCCTTATGGTAGTCTTAGTAGTATACATAGTTCATGGCCTGTTCTTTGGTGATTTACAATCTATCACCTAGGTTGTGCATGATGAAACAGAAGTACATGATGCTATCCATGTTGATTTTGAGACAAAAATAACCTAAAAATATATTGATATTTACCTAAGACCTCTGATTGAAGATTTTAAAGTGTTGTGGGAGGTAGGTGTGGAAGTGTTGGATGTAAATCAGAAGGAGAATTTTAAGTTACGTGCTATGATCTTTTGTACTATAAATGATTTTCTTGCATATGAAAATTGTTTGGTTATAGTGTGAAAGGTCATAAAGCTTGTCCAATTGTGAAGAAGAAAGCACAAACTATCATAAATTTCAATATGAAAGGAAGATAGTCTACCTTGTCTATCGGAGGTTTCTTAGATGAGATCACCCGTGTTGTAAATTGAAGAAAGCTTTTCATGGTCACCAAGAACACAATGATGCTTTGGATGCTTTAACTGGGGATCAAATGTATAAACGTGTGAAAAACATTAATATTGTCTTTGGTAAGACTAAAAAGAATACTAGTGCAAAAAGAATATGGAAAAAAAGGTCTATCTTTTTTGACCTTTCATATTAGCACAATCTTGAAGTGAGGCATTGCATTGATGTTATGCACATGGAAAAAAACGTGTGTGATAGTATTATTGGAATGCTTTTGCACATACCAAGAAGACTTATACCAAGACAAGAAGGTAAATGAACTTATTGTCCCCCATCCTCTCATACATTGTGAAAAATCTGAGAAAACAAGTTTTTGTGAGTGTTTACATAGAACCAAAGTTCTTCAGGGTATTCTTCAAATATTATAAAGCTTGTATCTGTGAAAGAGTTGAAACTGGTAGGCTTAAAATCTCATGATTGCCATGTCTTGATGCAACAACTATTACCTTTGCCTATTCAAGGCATATTGAAAGAACATTTAAGACTTCACAATAACTAGACTTTGTTTCTTTTTAATGCTATATGCAATAAAGTTATTGATCCCTATAAATTGGAAGAATTAGAACAAGAAGCTTGTACTATCTTGTGCCAACTTGAGATGCACTTACTTCCTATATTTTTAACATTATGGTTCACTTAATAGTGTATCTAGTAAGGGAGGTAAAATTGTGTGGTTCTGTTTATTTACGATAGATTTACCCAATTAAGAGATACATGAAAATATTGAAAGGATATGTCAGGAATCCATATTGACCCGAAGCATCAATAGTTGAGAAATATGTTGCTGAAGAAGTTATGGAGTTTTGTTCTGATTACTTGTCAAGTACATAATCAATTAGACTTCCTAAATCTCGTCATGAGAAAAGGAAAAAGTGGTCAAGGCACACGTGAAGTATCAGAAAAGAGCATGAATCATGATGAATTACAAAAAGTACATTTATATATCTTGAATAATATGATAAAGTTAAAGATTACATATCTTCTCATAAAGAACTTCTAAAGGCAAAAATTATCGAATGAGAATAACTAAACAAAGTTGTTGAAAAGCATAATAGGACTTTTGTAGATTGGTTCAAGTAGAAAATTTTGAATGAAAGTAGTGTTTCTGATACTGTTAAATGGTTGGCTAGAGGTTCTAAGTTTGATGTTTTATGTTAGAGTGCCTATGATATTAATGAGTATTCTTTTTATACAAAGTCCTTGGATGACAAGAGTATGGTGCAAAATAGTGGAGTTATGATAGTGGCTGAAGCCGTACACTTCTCTAGTTTAAAAGATAAGAAACCTAAACTAGCATCTAGGACTTACTTTGGGTTATTAAAGAGATTTGAAAGGTTGATTATACAAAATTTAGAGTTCTTGTTTCAAATGCAAGTGGTTTGACATCAATAGTATTCGTGATGATAGTTAAGATTTGCAATGGTTGATCTTAAAAAACTAACTTTTAGAGATGAGCCATTTATTATGGCAAACCAAGCTAAACAATTTTTCTATGTCATGGATCCAGCAAATAAAAATTGGTCAATAGCACTTAAAGAAAAAAGGAGTGATTGATAGTGATGATGATCATGAATCAAATTTTGATATTTCTAAAACTCCTAACTTCTCAAATAGGCTACCAATTTTGGATGTGGTAGATGAAGTAGATGATGAACATGCTATAAGAAGTGATCACCATGAAGGGATATGGGAGAATATCCCTATATGCGTTTAGTTTTGAAATTAAAGTATGTTATTTAGTTCAATAAAATTTATATGTGGGATTATTTTTCTTAATTATCTAATCTTTGATTATTTTTTAATTAATTTTATTTATTTGAATTAATAGGAATATGGAGAATCAAGGTGATGACACTCAGAGCCAGCCTACTACAAGCTAATCAATTAGTGATGTTGCTCCTAGTGAGGAGCCGAGTCAGGGCACCCCTAATGAGGAGCTGAGTCAAAGCCAGTTTATGAGGAGGGGGAGACCTGGCACATAATTGAGAGGTCTGACTTTAAGTTGGAGTGCTGGGCGTAGGTTACCAATTCAATTTGACCGAAGATGGAATCCGATAGGGCCAAACAAAGCCAAGTTTGTTAGTTTTCTTAGCCTCCTATCGCATACCAAGCCTCCTATGTATTTGAGGAATGGCCTGATGTGCCAGAACGTGTGAAGGAATAGATTTGGGAATGTATTTAGGTAAATAATTAAAAATTAAATTTTTTTATGGTTATATATTATTGGAATTATTGATTATTATCTTATGTCTTCATTGTAGCTCACATACATGTTTCATCTAATTAAGATTGTCGACATAAGTTGATTTCCTATTGTAGAACATATTAGAGAAATTTTAAGACTAATCTTGCTAGAAGATATATCTTTGTCAAGGTGCTAAAGGGTCAGGCTCATCCCAATCCACTTGATACATACTAGTTGCTTGATGAAGATACTTGGGAAGAATTTTTCAGGATTCAGACTTCTGAAAAAGCTTTAGTCTGTTAATTTTTAATTGATTTAATTTTTATTTAGATTTACTTCAATTATAAAATCTAAAATTCAATTTATAACACGACAAAAATGAGCTAAAGGGTGAGAAATTACTTGGCAAAATCAATGCCCCCCACCCTGTCTTGTGGAGGTTATGCTAAAGTTGATGATATATTGATGGCAGAGAAATAGAAGAAAAGAGAAAAAAGAAGCTATGTCTGATCCTTCCATACTCCTTTCTCCACCATCACCTGTCTCTCGAGAGGAGAAATGGAGATATGGACATCAATACAAGAAGGAGGCTATACAAGTGAGACAGCATGGGAGATTGCTGAGAGGATTGTAAGTAAAATTACTATTCTTTGTCCCTTTAAATTTCTATACAATTGTATATATTATTAATTAATATTGTTTTTTTATATTACAGGATGCTCTTAAGGAGCAACAAGCCCAAGGAAGCTTCATTCCAGAGGGCAAAATGATATCTTAACAGTTGCTATAGGCAAACCAGAGCATCCAGGTCATGTGAGGAATGTTGGATATGGTGTGGACATTAAGGACAACTTTGGAGCACTTGCACGTCCCAATTCAAGAGGGTAGTGACTAGAGAAGAGCTTGATACATTAATATCTACTGTGAAGCAGCAGACTAAGGATGAGTTTAAAGCTTCATTTGTAGCTCAGCTTCTACAAATGAAAGAGCAAATGAAGGAGGAGATGATGTGCATGATGAGCTCACGACATGTAATAGCCTTAAAAATAAATAATATATATATATATATATACTTATTTAATTAACTATATGAATATATTTTAGCTATGTTTGGGATAATTATAACAATAAGAAGTATGGGTAAAATGGAAGTATGTATGCCAAACAACTTAAAGGTTCCAGGTTCGAATCCTTGATACGATAAAAAGGGGATTTTATTTTGTTCTGCTTCTCTAAAATTATGAAATTACCCTTTTCCAAATATGATAAAAGCTTCCTTCCCTTCATCGACCATTCCAAAAAAATAGAGAGAGAGAGAGAGTATGAGAATATAATTGACTCAATCAATTCTCTGCACCTCTGACCCTTTTCTCATTCCAGTGATTGTCAACTCCTCTTCCTTTTTTTGTTCGCGGTGGTGGCTAGTGTAGTTAAAGCTATAAGTTGCTCTGGTTTTTTTCCCCTGTATTCCCTATCTTTATTATTATTCTCTGTTCTATTTCTGGCTATCTTCTTTGGGTTTGATCGCTGCTCAATTTCTGTTGTCTGTTGGGTTGTTGTTGGCGTGAGACTTAGTCATTGGAGTTGGATTCATGAGTCTTTCCTTTCCCAGCTCAACCGTAAGCTTTGTGCTCTGCTTTACTATTATGTGCTCCCTGTTTCTACATTCTCTCTGTATGCTATTCGTTCCATGTGTTCTGAGTTGAGAAATCACAAAGCATCAAAACTAGAGTAGAGCTATTGTTGTAAGCTTGTATCGGTATTGTGGAGTCAAGCTCCTTTCATTGCTGTGCATTGTGATAGTGTTTGGATTATATCTCCCCTGTTCAGTCAGCTGTTTCAATTTCTTCATCTTTGTTTTCTGTTGTGGTGAGTCAAGGTGAGAAGGCTTCACATTTAGGCTTCTTTTACTTTGTATATATGTGAACAGGTGATTAAAGTGGCAAAAAAAAAATTTAGCTTCCCCGTGGCTGTCCATAGCTGTATGTGGCTAAGAAAAAAAAAATATTATGCATGCCTTCTGTTACTGTTGTGCCGTGCTGTTATAGGAGGGAGAGAAGATTCAAATATAAGTTGGAAGTTTGTTTAAAGATTTGCTATATATATGTGTGTGTATGTATGGGTCATAATCCTATGAGCTAAATAAATTTAATTTGAATTGAATATGGTTAAAGAAACTATTAAGGAAGGTAGGAAGAGAATGATTTGCATATATAATTTAAATAATTACAATTTATGCACCTAAAGTAATTGGTGTGAAACCTATGAAAAATTTTTACCTCAAGAATGAGGAAGGTTATAAGTATGAAGGATAATGTTTAGTGGGAGAAGTATGTTAGTATGCAAGCTATGAAATTATGAATGGATGGTTTGACTAAAATAAATTGGTGGGGATTAGTGATGTTAATGATAACACTTGGATCAATTATAAATATGATGCTGGTTTTGGAAATTTAAATGATAATGGTTGATTTGGAGTTAGGTTAAAAATTTTATTTATTATATTCTGATAGGGTTGTGAGGAAGAATAGGGCCCTGACCAGAATTAGAGGAAAGAATATCTTTGAGAGTTTGAAGTTCTGACAACTAAATAGCATTCCATTTATTTTTTTTATTTTTAATAGCCTTTTTCTTGAAATATTTTATTCTTATAGTTTACATTAATTTTAAAAATTATGAATATCAATGAAGGACAAATGAGTTATGATATGTGCATCTATTAATTTTTGAAATAGATTTCCAAGACGGATGAAAGCATTCTTGTATAGTTGTTAAACTTTGAAATTTATTGGATACTTAATTGGTGCAAGTTTATGATTTTGACAAATATTGAGATTTGAAATAGTTCATGCGAGTTTGGTAGTAAGGATGATAATTTATTTCAATAATAATTGTTTTTCGCGCATGTTTGAAACCTGATTTTAAGAGAACTCAAAACAAAACACTGCTGCTAACGGCAGTTCCGTTAGCCCATAGCACACTGTGGTTACACACTAGCTAGTTTATTTCATGAGCTTTATTCTCACATTTGGTATTCATAGGCTTTATACCTGCATTTGATTTCGTGGCCTGAGCCGCGTTTGGTTTTAAACCCTTATGGACCGTGTGTCCACGTTTGTTTCGTAGCTTCAGCTACGTTTGGTTACTTACCCTTATAGACTAGTCTGTCCATGTTTGTTTTTGTGGCATAAGCTGCGTTTGGTTATTTACTCTCGTGGACTGTGTGTTCAGGTTTGTAATATGTTATGTTGAGTTCTCAAGATTCTAAATGTTGATTAAAGTATTTTTTAAAATTTACATGATTTTAGCTAACAATTTTACCACTTTAAGGAATATGTGAGTAAATTGTTTTCTTTAAGCATGATAATATAAATTGTTTTCAATTTACTCTTATTTTACAATTATGGATATAACTTATAGGCTTATAAATCTTTGTGGAATCATTTTTAATTAGTTGACACCATTATTGGAGTTTATTCATTTAAATTCTAAGAATTTTGCCATGGGAATGCTATTCATTAGAAAAATTATTTTGATTTCAGATTTGTTAGCTGATGTCAATCCCACCATTGACCTCTAAAGGGAACTAGCTACAATGGGTGGACATTTTGATTGGTATTGTTGCTTTTAATGTAAATATATAATTTGTATGTCTTTTTTATTTGAAAGAAAGAATAGATGCTCCACATAGGTTGTTGATAAACCTTATTTTTGGTTTGTATATTGGTTGCTGGCTGGAAGGAGCTACGCTCCTGATTTATACTGTTATCTGTAAAAAAATTTGTTGTAGAATTTTTGGAGATCCTAGTTGTAGGGGAGGTTCTGCTGAAATTTCTAAAAAATGTCGACACTTTCTTATGATAATGAGTTTAAAGGAGTTATTTTAATTCTCATGTGATTTGATTAAATTTTGTTCTTTTCTTTAAAATGGAATAAATGTTCATTTTGAGGCTTACGAGAATGTGTGAGTAGTTCACACCCGTGTCGGTCACCTGCTATTTTTGGGGCGTGACATGACAGGAGACAACTGCTAAACTAGTTCATACGTTTCTTGCATTTCATAGTACAAAAGGGAGTAATGTTCTTAAGCGTGTGTCAGAGGGTCCTTTGGTGACAATATTGGTAAACTGTGTGAGATTTTTCTGGAAGATCCTGATAAACGCTTGGTTGCTCTTGGTAGCATCTACAACTTGGGGTCAACCATCTACAACAAGCAAATTCAAGATGATCAAGTGAGAGTGGTGGTTGTAGATCCAAAAGTGCTAGATGCTTTAGTTCTATTTCCTACTGATGAGGTAAAGAATGTGGTTGAAGCTGTTGGCAATTTTATGCTATGGCTCAAGAGACTTGTAAATCTGGTTCAAGATGTGGTATGAAATTTCATGAATTTTTATTATGTAGCAACTTCTTATATATATGTTTTTATTAACTATTTCTTACATTTTTATTATGTAGAAGCTTCCTCGCCGAATCTCCCGAAACTTCCACAACCCTTGTTGACTCCGCATCAGTGAATGATCTTAATGGTGTATGATTCATCATTCGAATTTAAAAGTTTAGAAATGGATTTAGAGGTTGTGGTAAGAAAGATATGATAGTGATAATTGAATGGAAATATTTAGTTCGACTTCTGTCGAATAATCAGCTTACCACACCACACATTGAACTATTTATGATGCATTTTTTCCTTAATATAATTGCATTGTTATAAGTAAACTTAATCATCAAGTTTAATAAACTAATATAATTGCATTGTTGTAGGTACCTTCATCATTTGTGCATTACATCGGGCAAAGGTGATAAGTTTGGATTCCTTTGCCCTCATCACATGACAAAGAAAGGTAATACTTTAGAGTTGAGGGCCTAGTACCTCTACAGACATATGTGAAGTCAAAAAGGACATTTTTATGGCTCTATATGTGCACTTGTAAGGATCGATTTATAATTAATAGTTTTTTTTAATATAGATTTACTTTAACTTGTATCATATTAACAGGGACCATTGACAGTTATTTGTTATTTTAATGAAGAGCAACACTGTCATCTTTTTATGCTCCCTCTATTACAAACTTGGGAAAGAAATGAAGAAGACGATAGACTTATAAAAATACTTTTACTAAGCTATTTTTTTTAAAATATATTTACTAACTTGGTGATCTTGATCATAGGGCAATAAGAACGTTTCAAAATGTAGTCTTACAAAAGCATGGACATGAACTCAAGGATCCCACATGGATTAAGCTAAAGGTGATACTATACTTTATTAATATATTCAATTATTAAATTTCTTACTAATTTCTTATAATTTGTTCTTATATAGAGTCATAGACAACTAGTGAGGACGAACTTGTGCAGTCTATATGTTATGAGACACATGCTCAATATCATCACATTAGGCATGACCAAATTTACAAAAGAGGTAAATATATTATCAAAATGAGATTGATTAATACGCCTATTTTATGAATCAAATTTTAGATGTTCGACAATTCAGATGCATTTCCTGAAGCTAAAATTGAAGACATCCGTATACGTTGGGCAACCTATTTTGTGGAGAACTTGTGAGGTTTTTTGTTACTTTTAGACAAGTTTTAATTTTGATAGTTGACACAATTTAGATAATTGTTAGTTTTTCTAGTAGTTAAATAGTTTTGTATAGTTGATGAATATTTGATAAACAAATGTAAATGATTGAGCTGTCTAATTTGGCAATTTTTATACACAGGAATGACAATTTTGACAATTGTTAGTTTTTTTAATAGTTAAATGTTTTGTATAGTTGATAAATACTTGATAAACAATTGTAAATGAATTGAGTTGTTTGATTTGACAATTTTTATGCACAGGAATGGGTAAAATTGATTATAATATATATAGTATAAAAATTAAATATTTTTTACACCGGTTATTACCATAACCGCTGTAGAATATAATATTTTTTACATCAGTTATGGTAATAACCGGTGTTAAAACTTGACTTTTAACACTGGTTCCAACCAGTGTTAAAGTTAGAGTAAATTTTTTTATTTTCTTGTATATAATTTTTAACATTGGCTTTATAACCGATGTAAAAATTAGTTTTTACATCAAGTTTATAACTGATGTAGAAAGATGAACTTTCTACACCCCCTGAAACAACATTGTCTCCTTAACTGCTGTAAAAAGTCATTTTTAACTACTGTAAAAAAGTTATTTTTGTACTAGTGATCATAGATGAAATAAGATTAGTATGACTTTGATTAATTATAGAGATATAAATCAAAGTTATGGGTACTTGAAAGGGTTCAAGGTGCTGGGCTAATTCGCTACGAGAAAGCTGCATGGTATAAGTCATAATCTTATCTCATATGTAACTATACCACTAAGCCCTTTAACCTAAGATCATCATGGATTCCTACATGATGACCACTGTACTTTGACTTAGTCAAAAGTCACCTTTACCAGGGTGATCATAGAAGTTATGATTGAGTTTAGTGATATTCATGCAAAGGAATATGAATGGTCAAGATGAAATTTTTCCCTCACATTAATTGAAAGAAATTACTGGGCTTCTCGATAAGTCAGACTAAGAAAATATATAGCCATACTACGATAGAAATGGTTTTGCCATTATTATAATTAGTCCACTTAGAGATCAAGAATGTAATGGTCAGGTAAAGAAGAATGACAATTATATGTCTGATACTTGATCGAAATATCATATGACAAAAGGGATATGATATGATTATATGATGGATACATCAGATCATCAATCTAAATATGAATTGGGTAATTGCAATATCTTGTTAGAGGCCACTTGTGATTTGTGGACTAATAGCATAATTAGCCTACTGTCAACTTTATATAAGCTTACAGGGTCGCACACAAGAATAGCCTAACTTGAGCTAAAATGTCCTTATTCATTAAATCTAGAGTGTGTCAAGGTTCAATGAATGTAATGCTTTATTTAGGGTGAATAAATTTTATACATACATATATATATATATATATATATGTATGTATGTATGTATTTTGAATATTTATTTTATAAATATTTTTAATATATATTTATATGACATATAAAATTAAAATATAATTATATATATATATCTTTTCAAAATATATATTATATTCATCTGTGTGTGATATATAAAATTTAAAAATATAATATATATATATATACTCAATATATATATATATATCTCTGTGTCTGTTGTGTGTGTGTGTGTATTTTCGTGTATACATATATATAATATAACATGTATATCTAATATATATATATATATATTTATATTATATCATTTTGTTAGTTTTAAAATTAATTTTATATGATGGATTAAATTTAATAACTAACATAATATGAAAAAATATCATATCAATTGTATAATTTTAATTTACGAGATAAATTCAAATTCAATATGATATCATAGATTAATTTATAAGACAAGTTTTAAATTCTCGTTTGCTCATTAAAGGAAGACTAGAACCCTAATCCTATAAATGATAGCTAAGGGGATGTGTTTTGTGTGAGACAATCAGAAAAGTCCCGATGGCAAAATACTGTGAGGGCCATGAAAACACCCTAGAGAAAAAGGAGTTCGAAGTTTAAGAAAACATATAGATGTTTCGACTACTAGCATACTATTTAAGTGAAGATCTATTCATGTGGATACTAATTGAGGGAGTTGATCTCATTTTCAACTCCTGAGATCAGAGACACTTGAAGAAAACATGTGAGATATTTGCAACTAGAAAGGTAGCTCTTCTATCCACCTTGACTTAAACAAGTTCATTTAATCCATATAGGATAGGGATTTTATTTTATTCTTTTGTTGCACCTACCTATCTAACAGTGGTACCAAAGCCAAGTCAAATTTTCATTTAGGTTGGGTTATGGTTGATTAAGTTCCAGTATCTTCATGCAATGAATTTCTTTAGATGAACATTGCCATGATATTTTCAAAATCCATATATGTTTTTTATGTGATGTTTTTGAAACATATATATATACTTGTTTTATATTCAAAATTTATATGGATGTAAATAAGTTAATTGTGATGCATATTTTGTCCATATGATGTGTGTTTGATATGTAATCAATTTGGCTAGATTGTCAATATGATTGATGAATCTAAAGGGTTTGAGACAACAACTTATTCAAATAGAATAAGCTTTTTAAAAGCTCTGGGGCCACTGTATAATTCAAAATTATCAACTTTTCATCATATATGATTGTTTTAATTGCGGTATCCTTACACTTGAAGTCATTTGGATTTGGTGACAAATATGACTCTATTTTACAAGGGTTGTAATTTTAAATATGACTTGCTTGTCGTGCCTCTCTCTATAAATTTTGAATGTACATTCTCTTCTCATCTTATCTCCTCGTATGTATAAACAAGGTCTTGAAGTGATTTATTTCTTAGAAAGGTTTCTCTCATTGCCCTTGGGAATGAATAGGTTAGGTGAGCCATATTGTGTTACATTTTAATTATGCTTTTGATTTGATCATAACTAGAATAATTTGTATGAGATACAACTGAATTTTAATTTTATATAATACTAAAGTGATAAATTAAAACCCATCATCTAAAATCTTAAGTCATAATTCATTAATTAATGAATACTTGTCAAACCTAGATCACTCAATGTGGGTTCCACCAAGGTGGATACATTTGGGTTATCTTGGTGAGACAAGTGTGAGTAATTGTACTACTTACAAAGATTCATTATTGTTTGACTTAATTGAGATTATCAACAATGTTTTGGATCTCAAGGCATTTGATAGGATTGAAATGTTAGATCATATGATGATGAATCCTATAAAGATCTAAGAGTTACATGTGATGTTAATTTGTAATGAGTTACCTACTTAAATAATTTAATTTTAAGCGTCCTGCCAAAGCAGACTTAATTTAAGCGAAGTATGGCTCTTCGCCCACTAATCTATTTTGAGGGTTGTTAGTTTTAGTAGGAGACTTAAATTAACTTTGTGTATTTTATCATTATAGAATCATGTCAACTCGTAACACTGCTACACTATCATTGCAATTAGTCCTTGAGAAGAACAAATTCAATGGGACAAACTTTCTGACTTGGTTCAAGAACTTGAAGAATTGTTTCAAGTAGGAAGAAAGACATATGCCTAGATGGAGCCCATTCCTAAGGAACTACGGCCAATGTCTGAAAGCTCAAAGGGATGCTATTGTGAAGACGCCAATTACTCAGTGGATGTAGGATTCCTAATGCTAAGTCCATAATTCCATAACTTCAAAGAGATTAGAATACTTAGGCTCATGAGATGATTGCACATCTTAAGGATATGTTCCAGTAATAGGCAGGTAAGAGAGGTATAGACCCATAAGGCCTACATCCTATAAGATGGCTAAAGGTGCATCAATTAGCACTTATGTTTTAAAAATGAAGAGCTATATTGATCACCTTGAGAGGCTTGGTTTCCCAAGCCAAGAGTTGCTACAATTTGATCTTGAACATACTCTCGAAAAGTTATGACCAGTTGTTTGAACTATAACATGAATGGACATGAGCAATCCATTTATGAACTACATGGATGCTTTAAAACGCTTAGACAAAACATTAAAAAAAAAGCATAGCACTGTTTTGATGGTTTAGAAAGGAAAGGTGATTTTTCCTTAGAACAACATTTGTTACCCACTTTTATTTGTCAATTAGGACCATTTTATTAATGATTTATCACCTTCAAGTGCACACATTGCATTAGATTTGGAACTTTGCCTAAGTTTCTAAGATCAGTGCACTAGGGGCATTTTGGTCCAAAAAATGAACTTTTGAGAAAATGTACAAGAAAATTGACAAAGTGCATTTTATGTCCAGTTGATGAATGGTGAAATTATATTTTAAAATTCATTTTAGTTTTGGAGTAATTAAATAAAAAAGTCAACACTTTCTTAAGTGTCTTAGTTTGTCCTAGTTTTTGGTTTGCCTTTGTGTGAAAATTTTTATATAATTTTGTGCAGCCTGAAACTTGGTTAATTTAATAAATTCTCCCTTCTAATTATGAATTTAATTCTGGACATGAATTAGATTTTATTATATCATATGCTATTTAATTGAATTATGTGATTTATGTGACATAGGTGGCATGTGACTTGTGCATCAATTGGGCAATTGAGGTCAACACTCCTTGAGGTCAATGGCTGATGGTTTGCACGTGAATTATGATTATTTTGAGGGATTAGATCAGCTAAAATGATGTGGATGACACATGGGAAATTAGGCACACATTGGAATCATCTACAAACCAATAGGAAGTTGCCACCTTGCAAGTGTGACAAGGCTCCCATTTACATTTTAATTTCTTTTTCCTTATTTAATTAAGCTTCAGCTGATGGGAGACACCAAGGAGCACGCCATTTTAAGCCCCAAATGGGATCCAACACATATCTCATTCATCTTCCACATTCTCTCTCTCTTGTTCATAGTGTTCTTCATTTTCTCTCTTTTGTTCTTCATTTTCCAGCACCCTAACCTCCATTTTCAGCCACCAAACCTCCACAAAACTCATACCATTCTTCTCCTCTCTTTTTTTCGTTCCATCCCTTCCATTTTCACAAGGATTGAAGCTCATTTCCATCATTCAAAGCTATGGAGTTTGGCCTTCACAAGCAATCACTAGGGTTCTTGAAGATGAAGATTGGCTAAGTTTCTTTGTGGAATCCTAGAGAGATGAAGATGGAGGATGAGTCTTGAGCTTCAAATTGGCTAAGTTCTTTTGTTTCCTATCCTCTTCTCTTTTTACTAGATGGTTAGATTCCTTAATCTAGGTTTAATCATCTTAGCTTATAAATTCTAATTTGAATTTGATGTTGATGTAAAGAGAGAGGATTGTTTCATTTAATTTCTTCCTTGGACAGCCATGACTGAATTTTGCCACTCTTTGTTTGGCACATAATCTTGTGTTTTTCAATTAGTGAATTTCTTGTGTTAATATTGCATAATCTTGTGGTGTTAATGCTTGTGTTGTTGAGTAGCTTGACATAATCTTGTGGTTGCTCAATTTATGTGTTTGACCATGGCTGTTGAGAGAGGATTTTGAGTGAATCACTTGGCTAATGTCTTCACCAATTGGTTAATTGAACTAGGGACTTTAATCTAAGACCTAGGGAGGTTAGCTAATTAGGTTAATTGGCTTAGGATAATTTTCTTAAGTCATGACAGCTTTAGTCAAGAGGAAAGGGAAGCTAAACTTAGCCTAATCATGAGAAGATAATGAGTCCAAAATCAACTAATCTCTAGGGTTCCATTATTGTGAAAAGGGAAGTTCATTTCACTCACTTTCACTAGCATTTTAATTACTTGCATATTAGGTAATTAGCTAGGTAACTAAATTCCTACAAACTTTGGTTGATTTATTTCACTAGATAACTTTCAATTAGACTTAAAACATTCCTTGGGAGATGACCTAGGGTTGGCCCTATATTGCATTAGGGTTAGCTTTAGTGTAATTTTGAGGATAAGCGACTAATTTCCTATCAAAATTTTGGCGCCGTTGCCGGGGAATGGTTTAAGTTTAATTCTAAGGTTGTTTAGTACTTAATTTACATTTTTAGTGTTCCTGGAAAATTTTTGAAAAATTATAAAAATTTGTTTTTGTGTTTTGTTTAGTGTTTTTTGTGTGTTTTGAGTGTTTTTATTCTGTTTTGAAAAAGAAAAAAAAATTAGTGCAATTTTCGTTGGTTTGGTGTAGAGCTGAAAATACTCTGTCTAGTGTCTCTGTCTGAAATTGAAAAATTAACTGGGAATGAGTCTGAGGGAATTTGAATGTGAATTTATTTCATTGAAAGCTCTATATCCTAGCTTCACTTTAAAATTGGTTTGGTCAATTTTGGACGTGGGAAGTGTCCTGTGGAAATTTTACAATCTAACAAGGTCCAGGGAGCCATTACAGAGGATTCCCAAAACCCTGTTCAACTTTGAGTTAGCATATCTTCCTCTTTGTGCGTTCAAATTGATTGATTCCAGTTTTCATTTTCTTATCGCTGTCTTATCTTTGTTTCTTGTGTTTAGGATTTTCTTCAATTTTTCCATTTTCCTATTTGAAAGTTTGTTAGAAGCTCTGAAGGTCTTCTGGACGAAATCCTGTTTCTCCAGACTTGAGGACCAACTTGTGAAAAATTCTGGGAACGATTGGGAAGGATTTTTAATCTAAAAGTTTTATATAATTTTCCTGTATATCTCTTGTGTTTCTCATAAAAGTTTCAGGGGAATTTATCATGTGGATTTGCTGATAGAAATTCACAAGTTCACTGTCTCCAGAGAGCCTACTGTGCGAATTCCAGAATTGCCAAAGCTTCTTGATTGAGCATTTCTAACTCTCTTTCTACTTGTTTGGTGTTATTTTTTTTCATTTTGTTGCTATTGAGTTTAATAAAAAAATAAAAAAAAATTATTTCTCTTGCTTTTGTGTGTTTTGAATTGTTTCATGTTGATTTGCATTTTAGTTTAGTTTGTTCTTTGTTCTTAATTTTCTTGAGCTTGATTAGTGCATGACCCGAAGAAAACATACCTCTTTTGTTGAATTATCCAGAAATTGAAAGAACTATTTCTAGATTGAGAAGATCACAACCTATTCTTGATTCTCATTTGGTTTGTAATTCAACAATGGAAGGTATCTTAGGACATGAGCATGTGCATAATGAGGGCCATGGGAATGGGAATGAGAATTTGCATGATGATGGCCATGTTAATAATGAATTTGAAGGCTTGCATAACCCTAGAGAGGAGAGGAGCATTAGGCAATTAACTCAACCTAATTGGCATGATAATCCTTATGGCTTATATGTTCCTCCTACTAATGTTCAATTTGAAATTAAATCCTCCTTGATTAATGCATTGCCTAAATTTCATGGGTTACCAGGAGAGGATTGTCATAGGTTTTTGCATACTTTCCTATTGGTTTGTGATACTATGAAGCCTATGCATGTAAATGTTGATGATGTTCAAGCTAAGGCTTTTGTATTTTCTCTTGAAGGTTTAGCAAAGGAGTGGTATTTCAACTACCCTTCTTATGTGAAAGTGAGCACATGGGCCGAGCTAAGAAGACTCTTCTTAGATAAATTCTTTCCAAATTCCAAGGTCACCAATTTGAGAAAGCAAATCTATGGGGTCCAACAAGGAGAGGATGAGAGTCTCTATGAGTATTGGACTAGATTCCAAGGCCTTTTGGCTAAATGCCCACACCATCAAATTTCTAGTGAGAATTTAGTCCAATATTTCTATGAGGGCTTGATTCCAAGAGACAAAGTTAACATTGATGCCGCTAGTGGTGGATGCTTGATTGACCTCACTTCCTTAAAGGCTTGGGAACTAATTGACAAGATGGCTTCAAGTGGTGCTCAATACTCTACAAGGGAAAAGAGAAATGTGAATATGGTAGGTTCCTCAGTTCTTAATGATTCATATGTGGACTTGCTAGCTGCCAAGATTGGGAGAATGTTGGCTCCACAAATATCTCAAGTGAGCAATGTAAGTACTTCTCAAGCACTTGTCCCTTATTCTTGTACTTTTTGTGACTCACCTATGCATGTAGAAAGCAATTGTCCTATTAAGTTTGAACAAGTAAATGCTATCTACAATGGAAAACAATCCTATGGTGGGAGGCAAGGGCAAGGAGCTTATTCTAATACTTACAACCCTTCATGGAGAGACCATCCTAATTTCTCCTATTCAAATCCAAATGTGGCTTTACAAGACAATCAACAAAGAGGATCCTATCAAAACACCTTTGGCCGTGACCCTCCACCTCATTTGTCTCAAGGTAGCTCTTCTCAAAGCTACAATCCAAGTGGTAATTCTCTTACACCTTCTTCTAATTCTTATAGTGATAGGAGGCTTGTTCCAATTGAGAGTTCTTCTAATTCGAACTCTTCTAATGATGTGAATGTGTTACGTAAGCAGTTGATTGAAATGAACTCTTTGTATAAAAACATGTATGATGGCTTAGGGAACAAGGTAGAGAGTATGGGTAACAAGTGTGAGAACATGAACTCTAAAATTGATGCCCTTACTTCTCAAATGAATATGCTTGCTAACCAATTAAGTGCAGCCAATGCTCAAGCCTCTACATTACCATCCAACACCGTTGCTAATCCTAAAGCTAATCTTAATGCTATCACATTGAGGAGTGGCAAGGAGTTGGGAGAAAGAGTACAAGAAGACAAAAGACAAGGGAAGGCCGAGAAGCCCTCTTTAAATTCTTCAATTGATGTTAATGTTTCTAGTTCTTCTTTTGCTCCTAATGATGCATCTTTTTGTAGAGATGATGAGGATGAAAACATTGAGGAGATCATATGTGAGCAACCACCATCTAAGGTGGAAAAGGGGACTATGGCCGAGTTGTTTAGTAAGGAAAAAGAGGGAGAGGCCGAGCAAAGTGAAACAAGAAAGGAGAGTTCAAGGAAGGAAGAAGGAAAGCAAAGTCAAGAGATTATGAAGAAGCTTCCTTTTCCACAAGCACAAGTGGTCCCTAAGCAAGTAAGGGACAATTTGATCAAGAGGTATATGATTTCTTCCACAAGATTCATGTTAATGTACCCTTGATGGATGTAGTTAAGAACTTTCCTAAGTATGCCAAATTTTTGAAAGATTGTTGTACAAATAAAAGAAAATTTAGGCCTAATGCAAGGGTACAATTACCCTCATCTGTGAGTGCTATCATGAAGCCTCAACTCCCTATAAAATGTGAGGACCCCGGTTCCTTCACAATTCCATGCAAGATTGGCAACACACATTTTTCTCATGCATTGATAGACTTAGGTGCAGCCATTAATGTTATGCCTCTTTCAATTTATCATGCCTTGAGTCTTGATTGCATGCATAAGACACCTATGATATGCCAATTAGCGGGATAGAAGTGTTAGAAGACCACATGGAGTAGTAGAAGACTTGTTGGTTTGTGTTAAAGGTCTATTATTTCCTGTGGATTTCTATGTGCTTGATATGTCAAAAGAAGGGAGTGGGGATGATATTTTGATTTTAGGAAGGCCATTTATGAGGACTGCCCGTACATTGATTGACATGGAAAAAGGTAGTTTGATTTTGAAATGTGGAGAGGATCATGTTATTTTTAATATATATGAAGCAATGAAACATCCTTTTGAGGATTATTCTTTGTTAGGTGTAAGTTCCATTGAGTTATTGCTTCATGATGCTTGTGAGTCTCACATGCTTGATTCTTTCTCACATGTTGATGATGATTTGTCTCTTGTTACTACTACATGTATTGATGGATGTAGTTGTCCTATTTGTTTAGAGATTGATGCATGCTTGAATGATGCAACTACTTCTTCTCATGATTTGTTTAAAATATCTCCTATGCTTGATCTTGAAATGCTTGAGAAGGGTATATCTTCTTGTGTTGTAGGTACTAAAGCCATTAAGGCCGAATCTATGAGTTTTTCTCCACTCGAGCTTGATGTTCTTAGGATTCCCAAGCTATTGGAGGAAAATTCTACACTTTCACATGTCGAGGCCGTGGCTCAAGTCCAAGCACTTGAGGACAAGTTGCAAGAAAAGGGGGAGGCTGTAAAGAAAGAAGAGGAGAAATCAAAAACAAGTGAGAAGCCTAAAAGACAAGATAGTACCATGGAATATTCCACCAAATTAGACTTGAAGAAGCTCATTCCCTCTTGTGTAGAGCCACCTACCTTGGAGTTGAAGCCTTTACCATCCAATCTCAAGTATGCATATCTCATTGAGAATGAGAAGCTTCCGGTAATAATTTCTAACTCTTTATCTCTTGAGGAAGAAAATGCATTACTTGATGTGTTGAGAAAGAACATACATGCTATTGGTTGGACTTTGGCTGACATTCCTGGTATTGACCCTATTGTGTGCACACATAAAATTTTTCTTGAGGACAATGCTAAGCCCATTAGGCAACCACAAAGGAGACTTAACCCATTGATTTTAGATGTGGTAAAGAAAGAGGTTGTTAAGCTACTTAGTGCTGGGATCATCTATCCTATAGCTGACAGTGAGTGGGTGTCTCCAACCCAAGTTGTACCTAAGAAAGGGGGGATTACTGTGGTAAAAAATGAGAAAGGAGAGCTTGTTCCAACTAGAGTTCAAAATGCTTGGAGAGTGTGCATAGACTATAGGAAGCTCAATAATGTGACTAGGAAGGACCATTTTCCTTTGCCTTTTATTGATCAAATGCTTGAGAGATTGGCTTCCAAGTCCCATTATTGCTTCCTAGATGGGTTTAGTGGGTATTTTCAGATTCCCATAGCTCCTAGTGACCAAGATAAGACTACCTTTACATGCCCCTTTGGTACATTTGCCTATAGGAGGATGCCTTTTGGTCTTTGCAATGCACCTGGTACTTTTCAAAGATGCATGATGTCCATATTTGTGATTTTATTGAACATTGCATGGAAGTCTTTATGGATGATTTTACTGTGTATGGTGAGTCCTTTGATTCATGCTTGCATTCTTTAGATAAAGTGCTTGGTAGGTGCATTGAAAAGAAGCTTGTGCTTAACTTTGAAAAATGCCATTTCATGGTAGATAAAGGAATTGTTTTAGGCCATTTGATTTCTTCCAATGGCATAGAGGTGGATAAGGCCAAAGTAGATGTGATTGCTTCTTTGCCATATCCTGTTTGTTTGAAAGATTTGAGATCATTTTTGGGACATGCAGGCTTTTATAGGAGATTTATAAAGGGGTTTAGTGAAATTGCTTTGCCTATGTCTAAACTCTTACAAAAAGATGTTGATTTTGTTTTGATGATGCTTGCAAAAGGAGTTTTGACACTTTGAAAGCATGCTCATTTCCCCTCCCATTCTTAAAGCCCCAAATTGGTCTTTGCCTTTTGAGTTGTCATGTGATGCTTCTAATTTTGCTGTGGGAGCTATGCTTGGTCAAAGAGAGGGCAAGTTATCATATGTGATTGCTTATGCATCTAGGACCCTAGATTCAGCTCAGGTTAATTACACCACAACTGAGAAAGAGTTGTTTGCTATTGTTTTTGCACTTGATAAGTTTAGATCATATCTTCTTAACTCTAAAGTTGTTGTGTACACTGACCATGCTGCTGTGAGGTACTTGTTTAAGAAGACAGATTCTAAGCCTCGCTTGATTCGATGGGTGATCTTGATGCAAGAATTGATGTGGAGATAAGGGATAGGAGTGGTTCTACCAATCAAGTAGCGGATCATTTGTCTAGACTACCTCATTTAAAAGCTACTATGGTAAACTCTAACCCTACTATTCCTTGTGATTCATTTCCTGATGAGGCATTGTGTGCCATTTCATCTAAGCCTCCATGGTATGCCTCTTTTGCTAACTATATTGAGTGGGAGTCTTGCCTCCTTGTGCTTCACGTTTTGCCATTGAAAAATTGAAAAGAGAGTCTAGATTTTACATTTGGGAACCACCTTTGATGTGGAAGATTTGTAGTGATAAAGTGATTAGGAGGTGTGTTGATGATGTTGATGTGCCTTCTGTTCTTGAATTTTGTCACTCTCATGCATGTGGTGGTCATTTTAGCTCAAATAAGACAGCTAGGAAGGTTTTAGATTGTGGATTGTATTGGCCTAGCTTGTTTAAAGACTCTTATGAATTTTGTAAAGCATGCTTGAAATGTCAAAAGGTTAGTAGTTGGGGTAAGAGACATGAAATGCCTCAACAACCCATTTATTTTGTGAGATTTTGATGTTTGGGGCATTGACTTCATGGGTCCCTTTCCACCATCCTTTAGTTTTGAGTACATATTACTTGGTGTTGATTATGTTTCAAAGTGGATTGAAGCCATTCCTACTAGAACTTGTGATGCTAAGATTGTTTTGAAGTTTCTCAAATCTAATATTTTTGTAGGTATGGAGTTCCTAAGGCCTTGGTAAGTGACCAAGGATCCCACTTTTGCAATAAGATGATGAAGGCTCTCTTGGCTAAATATGTGGGTGCATCACAAAATCTCTACACCATATCATCCCCAAACTAATGGCCAAGCCGAAGTATCAAATAGAGAAGTCAAGAAAATCCTAACCAAGGTGGTGAACACAAATAGGAAGGATTGGTCTTTACACTTGGAGGATGCTTTGTGGGCTTATCGGACCGCTTATAAGACTCCCATTGGCATGTCTCCTTTTCGATTGGTGTATGGAAAGGCTTGCCACCTCCCTGTGGAGATAGAGCATAGGGCCTATTGGGCCATCAAGAAACTAACTTGGATTTCCATCTTTCGGCTAAGGAGAGATTTCTTCAAATGCAAGAACTTGAGGAGCTTAGGTTGGATGCCTATGAGTCTTCTAGAATCTATAAGGAGAAAACAAGGATCCTTCATGACAAGCTAATCTTGAGGAAAAAGTTCCAAGAAGGAGATCAAGTCCTCTTGTTCCAAACAAGGTTTATTCATAAGCATGCCAAGTTGAAGTCTAAGTGGGAGGGACCATATCTAGTGACCAAGGTGTTTCCCTATGGGGTTTTGCAACTCTTGAATAAAGCCACGGGTTCCACTATGCAAATCAATGGTCACCTATGCAAGCTCTACAAGATGCCAAATCACTTCAAAAGGAGGAGGACTTCTCTCAACATGTTTTTGAACCACCATGATAAGGTTGTATCTCTCTCAACCTTGAGCTTTTACCTTCCTTTAATTGATATATTTAATGATAGGTATAGTTCAAGTGTGGGGGAGATGAACCTAGTAGGAAAATTAGAGTTTATTTGCTTTATTTGACTTCTTTGTTTTGTGTTTTAGTTTGAAAAAAAAAATATCTGCACCACACTTTTGTTATGCATTCATTATTGATCTCACCTTATTTTATCACTAGTCTATACATACATTGAGGACAATGCATGATTTAAGTGTGGGGGAGAGAAATAAACATTTTGTTTTGTTTGTTTGGTTTTGTTTGGTTTTGCAAAAAAAAAAATTCAAAAAAAAATTTCTTTTTTTTGTTTTGTTTGAGGTTACTTAATTACCTAGCTCTTGAATGGATATTTTGATTCTTGAGATGTGGTAATTTTAGGATTGAATAGGTGTGAAGTGAACATTCTTTTACCTTGAATTAATGGATTAGAGTGGCATATTACCCTTTCATGGAAGAGGCTAAACACTCATGTGTGATTAATTCCTTAGTGATGTTTACCCTCTAGAATTTGTTTCACTTCTTAATTAAGACCATATATCTTGCACTTGTTTGATAGGAGATGAGAGATGGCATTCATAAAAAATAGCCAAGAGCCAAATAGCCAACCTATTATTATTTATTATCCTTTGTTAGCCACTTTGAGCCTTTGGTTTGATTCTTAAAAAAAAATATTCACCCTATTTTCCCCAAGGAATGCATGTTACACTTTTATATGTCTTTTAATATTCATTGCATGTCCTAGATCAAATGAGTGGATGCTTTATATCATTTTCTCTATCCATTACTTCCATTGTTTTCAAAGAGTTAGGGGCAACCAAAAAAAAAAACAACAAAGATAGATTTGAAAAAAAAAATATAGTCAAAAAGAAAAGAAATAAAGTTGCTAGAAAAAGAAAAAAAAGAAGAGAAAAAAAAAGAAAAGAAAGAAAAAAAATAAAAATAAAAATAAAAAGTTGCCTAGCTCATCCATTCCATTTGTTTTATTATTTCTTATCATTTCTTTCCATCCTCATTGTGTTAAGGTGTTCACTCAATTGAGTTAGGTTATGCTTTGCATATTAAGGGGATATATCTTGATTTAGCATTATTTGATGCTAACCCTATTTTTTTTTTATATACATGCATTTCAGACATCCTTTCATTACCTATATCACAACCTAATAAAGTCCATTGATTCTTGATTGCAAGTGCTATTTAGTGATGGAGATGTAGAAGGGTTACAAATTCATAGTAGGGTTATCCTAAGAAATTTTGAGTGAAATTTAATACCTTATACACTTTGAGTGATGAGAGCAAACACTTAACCTAGAGAGGCTTACTCTTTGACATTGATTCTTGGTAAGGGTTTGTTTGTGATGTGCATAATTCTTTCGTAATTATTGCCACATGATGATTGATATTTGTAGAAGTTCATGAGCTAGTATTTTAGTGACTTGAAACAATGTTTTTCTCTTATTTCTTTGTCTTATAGTTTCTTTTGGGACCTTTTTCACTTGATTTTGCCCGGAGTGCAAAAGCTAAGTGTGGGGGAATTGATAGAACACATTTGTTACCCACTTTTATTTGTCAATTAGGACCATTTTATTAATGATTTATCACCTTCAAGTGCACACATTGCATTAGATTTGAACTTTGCCTAAGTTTCTAAGATCAGTGCACTAGGGGCATTTTGGTCCAAAAAATGAACTTTTGAGAGAAAATGTACAAGAAAAATTGACAAAGGCATTTTTATGTCCAGTTGATGAATGGTGAAATGAATTATATTTTTAAAATTCATTTTAGTTTGGGAGTAATTAAATAAAAAAGTCAACACTTTCTTAAGTGTCTTAGTTGTCCTAGTTTTGGTTTGCCTTTGTGTGAAATTTTTATATAATTTTGTGCAGCCTGAAACTTGGTTAATTTAATAATTCTCCCTTCTAATTATGAATTTAATTCTGGACATGAATTAGATTTTATTATATCATATGCTATTTAATTGAATTATGTGATTTATGTGACATAGGTGGCATGTGACTTGTGCATCAATTGGGCAATTGAGGTCAACACTCCTTGAGGTCAATGGCTGATGGTTTGCACGTGAATTATGATTATTTTGAGGGATTAAATCAGCTAAAATGATGTGGATGACACATGGGAAATTAGGCACACATTGGAATCATCTACAAACCAATAGGAAGTTGCCACCTTGCAAGTGTGACAAGGCTCCCATTTACATTTTAATTTCTTTTTCCTTATTTTAATTAAGCTTCAGCTGATGGGAGACACCAAGGAGCACGCCATTTTAAGCCCAAATGGGATCCAACACATATCTCATTCATCTTCCACATTCTCTCTCTCTTGTTCATAGTGTTCTTCATCTTCATTTTCTCTCTTTTGTTCTTCATTTTCCAGCACCCTAACCTCCATTTTCAGCCACCAAACCTCCACAAAACTCATACCATTCTTCTCCTCTCTTCATTTTCGTTCCATCCCTTCCATTTTCACAAGGATTGAAGCTCATTTCCATCATTCAAGAGCTATGGAGTTTGGCCTTCAAAGCAATCACTAGGGTTCTTGAAGATGAAGATTGGCTAAGTTTCTTTGTGGAATCCTAGAGAGATGAAGATGGAGGATGAGTCTTGAGCTTCAAATTGGCTAAGTTCTTTGTTTCCTATCCTCTTCTCTTTTTACTAGATGGTTAGATTCCTTAATCTAGGGTTTAATCATCTTAGCTTATAAATTCTAATTTGAATTTGATGTTGATGTAAAGAGAGAGGATTGTTTCATTTTAGTTTCTTCCTTGGACAGCCATGACTGAATTTTGCCACTCTTTGTTTGGCACATAATCTGTGTTTTTCAATTAGTGAATTTCTGTGGTATATATGCATAATCTTGTGGTGTTAATGCTTGTGTTGTTGAGTAGCTTGACATAATCTTGTGGTTGCTCAATTTATGTGTTGACCATGGCTGTTGAGAGAGGATTTTGAGTGAATCACTTGGCTAATGTCTTCACCAATTGGTTAATTGAACTAGGGACTTTAATCTAAGACCTAGGGAGGTTAGCTAATTAGGTTAATTGGCTTAGGATAATTTTCTTAAGTCATGACAGCTTTAGTCAAGAGGAAGGGAAGCTAAACTTAGCCTAATCATGAGAAGATAATGAGTCCAAAATCAACTAATCTCTAGGGTTCCATTATTGTAAAAAGGGAAGTTCATTTCACTCACTTTCACTAGCATTTTAATTTTACTTACTTGCACATTAGTGTAATTATTTTAGCTAGGTAACTAATTTCCTACAAACTTTGGTTGATTTATTTCACTAGATAACTTTCAATTAGACTTAAAACCATTCTTGGGAGATGACCTAGGGTTGGCCCTATATTGCATTAGGGTTAGCTTTAGTGTAATTTTGAGGATAAGCGACTAATTTCCTATC